>NC_025996.2:6251721-6300906 GCF_000442705.2 Elaeis guineensis | reverse complement strand
GAAGAAGAAGAAGAAGAAAAAGAAGCAAACCGATCATCAGGAGTCAGAAATTGAAAAAAAAAAAGAAGGAAGAAGAAAAAAGAAAGAGAGAGAAGGAAAGAAGGGGTAAAAAAAAAAAGAGAAAGAAAAGAAGAAAGGGGGAAAAAAAAGAAAAGGAAAAAGAAGGGGGAAAAATAAAGGAAACTCGTAGGATCCTGGGGGCTCAAGCCGATGTTGAACAGAAATTGCTCCCTCAAAAGATTGGGAAGAGAAGGAGCGGAATAGGCAAGAAGCTTCCGGGCAGCCTGGAGGTCATCCTCCCCCAGGCTGGGGGCCCGACGGACAGAATCCCTCAGAGAGCCCCAAGGGGCAGGCCCAGCCTCAGGGTCGGGCAGTGGACGAAGAGGTATTTCTCCTTCCAATTGTGGATTGAAGAAGGGGCGCCTTTCAGCAACCCCTTCTTGCCAAACTGGAGGGAGAAGTACCACCAGTCCTTCACGAAGGATGGCGCTTGAAAGTATAGAAGTGCCTAAATAGGGAGAGGGACGGTTGGACCTCGACTACGTGGCAAAGGGAGAGAAATCCTATCAAGAACCTAAAAGAATTCGGAGCCACAGAAGCCAAGGAGATGTCTAAGAAGCGGAAAGAGGGCGACAACAAAGGATGGAAGCGGAAGCCGGAGTCCGGCACGGAACGCCTCCTGGTACAGGCAAAAACGACGGGTGGAGGAGTGCTAGCTCGGTCAGAAGGGCTAGGCAACTCCAGGTCGTAACTCCGGAGGGACTCCATACTGAAACTCTTATCAGAAGGAGTTCCTCTGGAGTCAGGGAACATGGAATGGCGCCCAGAGCAAAAAACCGAGCAGGCCCAGCCCCAGACGCAGGTTCGTCAACAGAGCAAGGGACCTGGAGGTTTGAGGCGGAAGAACTCCGGAACTGCAGGGAGCGGAAGAGCCGGACGACATTCGGGTAGCTCGAATGAGGGCTCTAAGGATCCCGATGAAGACGGGCAGAATGAGGGGCGAGAGGTCACAGGAAACTAACTCGGAGGAACACAAAAAATAATGGCAAAAAAGAGGTCCCTAAGCGGTGGGAAGAAAGATGGAGGTGCTGGAACTAACCTAGATCGCTCTGAGGGACCAGAAGGACGAAGACAGGGACGACTTGAAGGGCGCCTACGGCTCGAGAAGATACCAACTGAAACAGGGCTCTCGAAGGGAAGGCAGACACTGTTAGAACTTTGGAACAGGAATAGGGCCCCTAAAGGTGGAAGGACGGGTTTAAATAGCCCCTGGGATCCGGCGCCATAATGATCGCGAATCCCCCCAGGCCAGCCCGCGCCCGACACGTGTCCCACTCTCCCCGACGGGCGGCTAAAAGCGGCTGACAGATCGGCAGAGCCATTATGGCACCGTACCTGGGCCAGTGTACCGGCGGAAATTTCGAAAGGTCCCTTCGTTTCGTCCCGATTTGAAAAGACTCCAGCACGCGCACATTTAATGCCAAAATATCTAGGGGCGGTCGTACGCAGGACTCGAGGGGACAACTTCGGCTATGCCAATCTCTCTGTACTTCCTTCATTCGAAATTCAAACTCGGAAGTAGGGGGACTGGTGTTGGGTATAAAATACCCACAGTCGAAGTTCTCAGCAAGATCAACTCCGAGAAGCTCCGCCCGGACTCCTACGGGAGCCGGGCTCCGTCACCAACTTCAACCGCAAGAAGGACTCCGCCCGGACTCCTACGGGAGCTGGGCTCCGTCGTCGACTTCAACCGTCGGTAAGATCCGTCCGGACTCCTACAGGAGCCGGACTTCGCACCTGACTTTAATTGCAAGGGACTCCGCCCGGACTCCTATGGGAGCCGGGCTCCGTCGCCGACTTCAACCGCCGGTAAGATCCGTCCGGACTCCTACGGGAGCCGGACTTCGCACCTGACTTTAATTGCAGGGGACTCCGCCCGGACTCCTACGGGAGCTGGGCTCCGTCGCCAACTTCAACCGCAAGAAGGACTCCACCCAGACTCCTACGGGAGCCGGGCTCCGTCGCCAACTTCGACTGCTGGTAAGACCCGTCCGGACTCCTACGGGAGCTGGACTTCGCACCTGACTTTAATTGCAGGGGACTCCACCCGGACTCCTACGGGAGCCGGGCTCCGCCCACAACTTCAACCGCAAGAAGGACTCCGCCCGGACTCCTACGGGAGCCGGGCTCCGTCGCCAACTTCAATCGCAAGGAGGACTCCTTCCGGACTCCTACGGGAGCCGGGCTCCGTCGCCAACTTCGACTACCGGTAAGACTCGTCCGAACTCCTACGGGAGCCGGACTTCGCACCTGACCTTAATTGCAGGGGACTCCGCCCGGACTCCCACGGGAGCCGGGCTCCGCCCACGACTTCAAGGAGGACTCCGCCCGGGCTCCTACGGGAGCCAGGCTCCGTCACCAGTTAGGACCGCTGTCGAACTTCAGCCAACGAATCCGCACTTTCTGGCGCAACACAGCAACCACCACGATCCTGCTCCACTTCCTGCGATGGATTCCGTGCAGCTCCATCACTCTCCGACAGACCGCTATGACGGTCACGATCCTGCTCCACCTCCTGTGACGGATCCCGCACGGCTCCACTATTCCCTGGCAGACCGCTATGATGCTCACGATCCTGCTCCACCTTCTGTAATGGATACTGCGCGATTCTTCCATCCGCAGGCAAGTCGCGACAACGGACGCCGCTCCACTCCCTGCGGCAGCTCCACGTGGCACGCTGCAGTGAGGGCCACGGGTCTACTCCACTACTCCTCGCAACAAATTTCTCCTGACGGTGGGCGGCCCACTACGAGACAGTTATAAACGTCACTATCAGTCTATTGAGCCCTCCGCCTATAAAAAGGAGATCTCAGATACGTTATTCCCTAAGCTCTCATTTTTTACCTCAAAACTCTGCTAAATTCTCCGTTCGAGCACTCCATTCTTGTTGAGGCAGAGAACTGACTTGAGCGTCGGAGGGTCTTGCCGGAGCAACCCCACCTCCGGTTTAGACTTCCTTTGCAGGTCCCGACGGCGATCGCGACTCCCCCCGACTCCAGCTTCTCCGGCACGAGCGGATTTTTGCCACCAACAATCATCATCTTGGAACCTTCTTCATTTAAAATAAAGTTTTTTATGAAGTATAATTCAACTTTGAGGAAGAATCCGGCAAATTCACCTAATCAATTAGATAGTGCCGGCTTAAGGGTAAGGCCACCAAAGCAAGGGCTTTAGGCCCCAATTTGTTTTAGGGCCCCAGGCCCCCTTCTTCTGCCATCCATCTGCACCACATCTAGCTATCCACCTACGGGCACGAGAAGATGAACGGCACTAGAGACAAAGACGGAGACGGCGAGACAAGAGACGACAGCGGGAGCGACGAGACAGGAATGGGTGAGGAGGCCACGAGGCGGAGAAGAGCGGTTGTCCGTCGGGGCCGTGGGCGAAGAAGTTGGCAATTCGGGCAGTGGGGTCGCCGAAGAGCTTGCAGAGGGAGGTCTTGAGGCAAGTGAGGGCGACACCAATGAGAAGGCCATCAAAGGCACTGGTGGTACCACCGTCGATAGAGAGGATGCGGACCCGTCCCACCATTCCGATGGTAACGATCTGACTTGAGGGGCATCTCTTGATCTCTGACGGCGGACATTCTACGCTTGAGGGATATCTCCAGCGGGGCAGAGTTTCAGGCTTCCGACAGCACCACGGCGGGGGGTTTTCGGGCTTCCGACGTCTGAGCGACGACAAGGAAGGCGGAAGGTCAGAGTCTCCATGCATCGGTTTGTTTCTTTTATTTTTTTTCCTTTCCTGAGTCACGACACATGTGGCAACTGGGACTGGCAATAGTGTGGTCAAAGAAATAATGCTGCATTATTTTTTTTTTTTATAAAAATAAGGTTCAACTTGAATCGTGCTATGGATTCCCTTCACTTTTAACAGTACCTTTTGTAACAATCATGCTAAATCTTTACTATTATAGATGGAGGCCACTTATCCCTACTTCAGCATACTACACACCTTTTGTTCAGGTTCAAAGTTTGGCTGGGTTACTCAGATTAATGTTCTTTTTCTAACGATTTTTATACCTTTTGGATCTACTTTATTATTCATAGTTGTTGTTTCTTTTATTTTCTTTTTACTTTTTGAACTTAGTCCTCTCCGTTTACTAATGCAAATGTTGTATTGGGGCTATGTTCAGAAGTTTTGTACATAGTATATATTTCTAAATAAACTCCTATAACCGTGTACAAAAAAGGCTTAATATGAAGGGCAAACAGAAATATATGAAGGCTAATTCTTGTACTAAAGTTATATCATTTTTTAGAATGGTACAGTATATATATTCATTATTTTCTTCTTCTACTAAATGATAAAAAATTTTACACAATAATATATCTGATCTAACTCTTAAATCATTGTCACAAATATATTGAAAAAGTCATATTGAAAGTGTTAAAGCAATAAGATTTCAAGCTCCACAAATAAGAGATGTTTTATTGAAATTAACAGAAATTAGTGAAAATTCTAAAACTAAAAGTGAAGCTAATTGCTTAGCAACATATGAGTTTGAAAATTTTAAATTTTTTTGGGTATGACTATTTGATATAATATATTATTTGCTGTTAACTTAGTAAAAATTTATAATCAAAAAATATGCATATTGATGTTGCTATAGAACAACTAAAAGGTCTTCTTTCTATTTTTGAAAAATATAGAGAATATATTTGCATCTACTATGATTTTTTTTAAAGAAATTATATTTGAAATAAAAATAGAGCCTAAATTTATGATAAATGTATCATTTATAGAAAGAAATAATTTGATGATAATATTTACAATTAAATAATAAAATCTTTTGAAGAAATATTTAGAATTAATTATTTCTTATATATAGTAAATCAAGCAATTTTTTACTCCGAAGAAAATTAGAACAGTTTCAGATATATTGAAAATATATTTAGTTTTGTATTTAACGATAAAAAATCGAAGTCATTAGACAATGATAGTTTGAAAAAATATTGTCTTAATCTTGAATGTTTCTTAAAATATAATAACTACTATGATATTGATGATTTAGATTTATTTTTAGAGCTAAAAATTTTAAAAAAATTATACAAGTGAAAAATAACAGTCCAATGGATATACTCAATTATATAAAATGACTCAACTCTTTTTCAAATACATATATTATTTTTAGAATAATATTAATAATTTTAATAAGTGTTGCTTCGGTAGGAAAAAAAATTAAAATTAAAATTAATAAAATCTTACTTAAGATCAATAATATCTCAAAAAAGATTAAATAGATTAACTATATTATAAATTGAAAAAAAAAATATTAGAAGAACTTTATTATAAAATTTAATTAAAAAATTTGCATATCAAAAAGTTAAAAAAATAAAATTTTAGTAAAAAAATTTACATAAAGTTTAATAAAAAAAAATCATATTTTAGTATTTAACTTTAGACCTCCCAATGTGTTGAGCCACCCCTGCAATTAGATTTGGCACCACATTAATCTTCCAAAAATTGGTGCGAGACTTTAGGCCAAGGCAATTAAGATTAGAGGGAGGCATGTCGTAGAATTTAAACGCCATGTGTGGGTGATCTATGCTGGTGGGTGCAACCCAGTCACGCTTACATGTGCCATCATTGAGATTTATTTAGAAATGGGATCAATTAATTTATATCTTTATATTAATAGCTGCGTCTAACTGTAGTGGTGTATACGCTCAGATATGTTAAACTAGAAATTAATCTATTATTATCATGTACAAGCATACATTTCCAAAAACTCTATAAACTCATAAAATAAGATTAATTGGAAGGATGTTAATAATTTTTTCATCTTTTATAATAAGAGATGTATGACATGATTGGTTGTGATTGTAGATAAACTTGCATACATTATAAACTAATCGAGTCTATTGTTGTGCTTTTACCTTCACAATCTTTTAGTGCTTAATTTCTTTGGATTGATGCTAAAAATCCATATAATATATTTAATGCTAATGCTAAATATCTACAAATGATATCTTATAGTAGTTAGTTAAGCAAATAAATGGTTGAGTATTAGAGTAATATTAATGGTTTTGGCTCTATAAATTCTCTCTGCTTTCCTTTATTCAGGGATCTAGGATTTAGGGTTTACGTAGCAATGCCACCAACAGTTGCCTCCAGATCACTTCTATCCTCCATCGAAATATGTTTCATAGTAGCACAAGCAGTAGGGAAGATGATCAACAATGTTTTGATCACCGTATAGTCCGAGGCATCAATAAAGATAGTTCATGAGGCTCATTCATTGAAGATGACTTCAAATTCATGGACCATGGCCATCGACATGGTTTTGCAAATAGGAAAAAGAATACTTAATAGAAGCAAGGGAGAAATTGGGGGATACCAGGGGTGGGGGTAGTGTGTGGTGGAGGTCTGGGGAGAGATAGAACCATACTAGCTTTTATCAAATCCTTGAGATTTTTCTGATAAAATTAAGTTAGATGTCTCTCATTCGATCGGTCAATCCTATACTTATCAAAAGTTTGAAAATTACAAGTATCATAAAGTTGACAAAGCTCGATAATTTTTGTTCATGTGACCATACATCAAAGAAAAAAAACAACTTTTCCTGTTGAATATGTCCAAAAAAAATCTTTAACAAATGTTTTGTTGAATCTTGAATTACTTCTAGATCTTCAAACTATTATAGTCCGTTTGAAATGCAACATCTGTTGCCTTTATTTATCGATCAAATTTTAATGATTTCAAATATATCATGAATAAGTCACTTATTCCAAGTATAATAGTGGTTAAACCCCCCCTTTATCCTCTCTTTATCGAAGAAAATGACCTATTTAAACCTCCACTAATGTTATATGATATTATAATAAAAATATTATATATATTAAATATTATTATAAATAATATCATATAATAGTAAAAATTATTGTGATCTTATTTACAATATAGTATATGTTGGGGGAAATTTGTATAGGCCGAAGATGCGAAGGAGCTCAAGGTCCAAAATAGTCGGATTCAATTCCTGAAAGTGCGAAGCCGCGCTCAACTCATGATCCACCTCTACCTGATTTAAGCTATAGCTAATCTTTGGCTTACATCGGCTAAGTGAAAATTGACGCCGAAGATTCGTTAATATAACTTGGCAAGTCTTATTTGGAATCGTTGGTAGCCCCCTAGTGGCCTATCTGTTAGTATCGACTTTCAGAGTTATCTGCGAATAAGCAAACCGACTGGGCATCTGTTCATAGTCAGTGGTTTTCGATTGAACAAGCATCAATAACGAATAAATCTCATACTTAATGATCAGCCTAACTCTCGACCAAGGACTCTCTTTCTAAGAGAAAAATCGTAACATCCGATCCTTCTTTGACCCTATTCACCAACAACGACTTGTTCGATGACCCTCTCAATAGCTGCCGATACCCCTCCACCGACCAACCGAATCATCTGAGCAATCGGATAAAATATCCTAACAAATGTTCAGAACATGACGGATAAAATATCCTAACAAACTTTCAGAATGTGGCTACATAGCGATATGGACACCCATGACTAACAATCTGATTAGTGGACGAACAGCAAGCAGCCTACTCGATAGCCTATAGGCTCAGATCTAACAATCTCCAGACTCGTCTATAAGAAGATACGAAAAAGGAGACTTCAAGATAAGCCATCACTCTACTTCTCACGTTCCTTCTTCTGTTGAACGAGATTATGACTTGAACATCGGAGGATTCCTATCGAAACAATCTCTGATCAGAATTTTTTTTGCAAGTTCACCCTCAGGAGACTGATCTCGACCGTCCGCTCCAGCTCCTTCAACGCCGATCGAAATCTCGCACCAATAATATAAAATATATCATGTATAATATTTTAATATATAATATACCATAGAATAATATTATCATATTATTATATGATATACTAGGCTAGTTTATCGATGATAAATTTGTTCAATTCCAAAAAGAATCACCATTTTCATTCGCTCATTCTCAGACAGAAACCAGATTTGCATTTCTTATGATCTTGTCCCCATCAGAATTTAAATCATCTCTATGAAATAGAAAATAAAATTTACACTGATTTATACATATGTAAATTAATAAAATATAAACCCAATGGGTGGCTAAAAGTATGACAGAACGAAAAATTACCATACGTCAATGCAAAGCCAACAAAATTTGCAGAACCCGCTTCTCGTCAGGATTAAAAATAAGATAGGTAAATTACAATGACTTCCTTCGAAGTTTAAGATAATTACAAACTTTCATCAAACATCTTAATAATATATATTTTAATATTTTATTACCTAATTTTTATTATATATACAATATATAATTTTTTACAAATATTTTTTATTAAATAAATTATCAATTTATTTGATAATTTTTACTAATATCCTCACAATTGAATTTATTTGTTTTAAAATATTTTTAATTTTTTTATTTTTGAAATTTTAATTTTTTATTTTTTATCAGGAGATTATGTGTTTACTTTAGAAATGTTTAGGAGGATCATATAATTACCCCAGTTCTCGAAAAGAGTCAGGATAATTTATTCAAATAAAATATATCTAAAGCATCCCTCATTGCCGGAGAATAAAACAAAATATATCGACCCGAGTTCGACTCGTCAGGTTACCGACTCTCCCACCACTCCGTCAAGAAGGTTGACACTTCTTGACAATGAAGGCCACAAAGAGAACCGGCGTTTAATCTCTCTTCTGGCTGATAGCAATAGTAAAATTACTCGATAAACTGGAGATCCAGATAAGAAATAAGATGCCAGGTTTCCAATTAATTGGAGAAATCTAATCTCAATCATTTTTATCTTCTTTTATTCTTGTTCATTAAGAATAATTTGTAATTTGGGGCTTAGCGCAGGCGGGGCGCTGGAGAGGGAGGAGAGGGTCTCCATGGAGCTGACGGACGAGGTGCTTAAGAGCATGGAAGTCGGCATGGCCTTCCGAGATTACGTACGCCGCCTTGCCCTCCTTTCGTCCCTTTAATTGACGCTCTTTATTTTCCTTTAGTTTCTCTTTGTTTCAAGAAAAAAAAAAAAAGAAATTGGGTTTTGGGAGTGGGATGATGATACGACTCTTTGATCTGCTTCTTGGATTTCCTGGGATTTCTCAAGTCTTTTTTTTTTTTTTTTTTTGGTTTGATTGGTTCCAATTGAATGGGGGGTTTGAGAGTGGATGGTTACTAAGAAAGGAGAATTCTTGGGAATTTAAGGGAAAAAGGGTGGGAACTTGGGAAGGACCCATGTTAGGGCACCCGATTTGTACAGTTTTCATCTTCATTTGGTCTTGATCATTCGCAATGGTCTTTTGTGAAATTCTATGACAGCGGAACTGTGCGTCTAATATAGTTACAAAAGTTCAGACCTAAATTTTCCATAAAGGAATTTAATTGGAGAGAGAAGTCTATTATTTAACCTACCGAAACCTCGTTCTTGAGTACTGAGTCTTAAATCTTTGCTTAATTTTGATCGAGGTTTTTGTTTTGACAAAGAATCTTCGTACCTGTTGGGAAAGAACAACGTAATGTTGATGTATCTGGCACGTTGGTATAGATGCCATCGGACACAAGTCTATCTCTATTTTCTTACTTCTTTAGCCATGGGCAATCCCATTTTCCATGAGTTTGCTCTCTTTAAAAAATGTCTTTGTTTGATGTTAATTTCTGCAAATAACTCACACCTTAAGTTCGTTCCTTTCGTTCATTAGAATTTAGATGTAGGAAGTTATGGATTTGGACGAGTGAAAAATATGAATGCATTACTCGTTAGTCATTCAGTAGTAATTTCATCTTTGACAGGACAACTCGTGATGCATGATCGTCAGTTTCATTAGTTCAAGTGCTAGTTCACTATCATAAAGCTTAATTTTATCATGTTAAACTCTAGATTTGTATCTTCTTACTTCCCATTCAGGGATCTTTAAACACCAAATGATGTAGGAAGTAGAGTTATTGAGTTTTTCTCTTTTTTTTTTTTCCCCTCCTGAGTGGGAAATCTCAAGGTTATGAAACTAGGGTTTTTGAATCTAAAAGGGAAAAAAAGGAAGAAGATACTTTAGTGTTTACCATTTTCATCCCATAGCACATTAGTTCTGAGATATCTGTCCTAATACTGGAAAGTAGGTTTAGGATTCTTAAGGTTATTGGGTACAAAAACTGGTTTTGTGAAAGGTTCAAGATTTAGGAAAATGAGTACGAGATTGAGGAAAAATAAGAACCAAAGAAAGGGAAGAAGATAAGCTTGAGCCTCCACCTTGTGAAGTGATTCAATTTAATTATTTCCCCAAATATACTGCTTGTGTAAATAAAGTCTAATAGACAGAATGAAATCTAAGGGAACCATCAATCTAATCTAGCAGGCATAGACATATCACTTATGCCTTGTCTGATTACATTGTAAAGGACAGAAGAGAAAAGTTGGAAGAGGCCTTGTTCTTATGATATATTTGTTGTGAGAAAGTTCAGGCACAAAGATGACAAGAAATTAGTGCCTACTAATTTTCACATAAGAAAATATTCTTATCTTTTGGGAGAATACAAATAAAATTATAGTGGGGTTTCATCTGGTCGATTTCTTAATTTCCCGATACTTTTTTTGACTTATATGAGGCTTCATTCACATATATCAGCTATCAACACTACTCACCACATTGATCACCACGACAACCACTACCACATTCAACATCATCACTACTATTTGTCATTATGGGTTTTCTAAGGTCATTTTGGTCAATTTAGTGTCGAAGTGAAGTAATTTATCGGAAAGTTTAATTGATGGTAAAATTTACTTGGTTCGTAAGATTAGGCTTGTGAAGCATGATGTTATACATTCAAAAGTGCACCTGAATAGTGTCAAATATTTCTAAGAGAAAATGAGCCTGTTCTTTTTGCCTTTGCATGAGTCATAGATCAAAGGGCACTTCATGGCACATAGACCAAATTGTTATGCGCTACTTCTTGAGTCATCATGCACGTACAAACAATAGATTTCCTGGCCAGTGGACATTTTGCTCTTGCATTACGCTTCTTTGTTTCATCGCACTTGCAAGTGATCATTCATGGTAGGGCTTTGAGAAATCCTTCAAGGACCAAATGAAAGGTTTTCTTTGTTTGAGAAGGTCAGGTAACTTGTTTTAATAGAGCCTGTCATAATAATTTAAGGTTTTCCACATGAAACATACTCGATTAGAGCTTTTGGATATGTCTTCTGTCAATGACATTGAGAGTGGTAGAGGTAAAGTATTGAATTACATAGAGGGTTAAGTGTAAAAGGAATGGACAAGATGATCAGGGATCGAGAAGGATATAACCTTCTGTAGACTTTTCCCCGGAATTTCGGGGGTTCGAGGAATTTGGAGGAAAGTAACGGTCGTGATTTGATTGTATATAGAATTGGCTTCATTTGCACGCAATAATCAATGATGTAGGCAAAAATTATTCTCCTGTTCTACTTATGCTTGGAACATTTAGATCAACGGTTGATATCTGAAGGTTTGAGTTTAGTTTGGAGGAATCATATTTTTATTGTAGTGTTAGAATTTGGCTTCTTAAGAACCAGTGGAACGATTTGTTTGTTTTCTATCAGTGGCCGAATTTTCTAGATCGGATGGAACCTCACTGGATGGCCCAATAATCCAGATGCATGAGATGAGCTAGTGCTTAAAGCTGGTTGGTGTACCATCATTGAGAACTTATCTTCGAAAAATATATGCCAAGGTTATATTTCTATTCTTTTATGGGTTCTTAGCATGTATTGTAGAAATCCCTTCTTCAATTATCTGACTCAAACTGTATCCAGAAATGCGAAACATTGTGTTGTGATTTTATGTTATAACTTTTCTGGGAGTTATAGATCATTATACCTAACATAGTTCATTTCTGAGTTTCAGTTATTTGGATAATGAATCTCACGTACAAGTCACAATGTAAACTTAGCTTTATTCGATATGATCAAAATGTCTCCAGTTGCTGCCTTTGAAATCCTTTTTCCTTATTTCTGCTACTTATTCTACGTAGTATCCCAGAACATGTAGAATGTGTCACAGGCCTGGGTAGGATGCTGCTTCTATTGCTAGAAAATAAGTAATTGCTATTTGATTTATGCGCATAGTTCTTCAATTCTATCTTATATGTCTTCATAATTCTAACATCACCAACGTACTTCTTTTGCATTCCAGAATGGCAGAATCAGTTCCATGGATTTTCACAGGACCAATCATCTGGTAACAGCCAGTGATGATGAATCAATTCGCCTTTATGATGTTCAAAATGCCGTGTATGTATTTTCTTGTGTTTTTGAAATATATTTGTATCTTGTGGACGCTCTTCACTAAATCTTTACTATAGCTAAGATGCTTTCGTCTTTGAAATTATTCCAAATTTCAGCTTAAAGTGATGTTTTGATGTGGATAGGGTGAAATTTTTCTTGAAAGAATGAGCATTCTCTTACTACCTTATTTGGCGTAAAATATCCCTAGCATATTGGCTTTTTTTTTTTGGGGCGGGGGGGGGGGGCGCATAATGTTTTGTTATTGATTTTGCTTTTATGTTTCAATTTACTAAGTCACCTAATCAAGGTCGAGAAACTTGCTTATTTGGCTTCTGTTCTATTATAGTTTCTAGAATTATATTGTTGAATTTGCCAACTCTTGAGTTGATTCTAGGTCATCTAAAAGCTCTTCCAGAAATTCATTAGAATTATAAGAGCACAATTGAGTTCCACTTTAGCTGGATCCCTCAGATAGAGCTTTTTCTTTTGTATTGTAATTTTAGCAATGAAAAAGGAGAAGCCAATACAGACATCTACTTTGTGCTATGTGAACTCTTAATCAGACATAACATGAATATATAGTTTCTGTAATCTTCCTAAAGTAAGCAGAGTGTCCGAAGCATGTAGTGACCAATAC
Organism: Elaeis guineensis; assembly: GCF_000442705.2. Classification (NCBI taxonomy): domain Eukaryota; kingdom Viridiplantae; phylum Streptophyta; class Magnoliopsida; order Arecales; family Arecaceae; genus Elaeis; species Elaeis guineensis. The sequence goes on along the minus strand of NC_025996.2, from coordinate 6,287,963 downwards.
CTTATCCCTTCTGTTAATAGTCTTGTAAGTCAGCAATTTACATTTCACAAAAACCAAAAGAATTCTTGGGAGAACAACTTCTTCCTTTGGACTGCTTTAGCAAACAGCAATTGAATCACGTAACTCAACTGAAGTGCAAAATCAGGCCTTTTTTTTAATGAGAACTAGGATGAAAGAAATCCCAGCCGAAAATGGTTTTGAGAGAAGGACAGGAACCCAATCCTTACTACCAATCCCTGAAGATTTTACCAACTGCACTAGTTGGCACCATCCAAAATGAGTCTTTCGAGAAGTCACCTTCTGCCAATTATGATTCCAAATTCTCTTGTTGTGAACACTGGGTCAGTTCGAGAACTCAAATGTTGTTCAACTTTTAACTTAATCCTGGGATGTTCTGGTTTATTTCATTTGGTTTTCTATGTGAAATGTTGCTTTATCTTGCTGATCTTTTTCATGCTAGGTGTTTAAAGACGATCAATAGCAAGAAGTATGGTGTTGATTTGGTTTGCTTCGCTGATAATCCAGCAACAGTTATCTACTCTTCAAAAAATGGTTGGGATGGTAAGTCGAGTTTGTGTCTGGTCTCATCCTTTGCTTTTTGTCTCAAGGCATTTTTTTGTACTTACAAAAATAATTCAGAATCTCTGCGGCTGCTTTCTCTGAATGATAACAAGTACTTGCGGTACTTCAAAGGCCACCATGACAGGTGATTTTGTGCTAACACTCCCCTTTTTTAAAAAAAGTCATATTGACTCAATTAAAATCTAGAATTTATGCTGGGATAACATGTTACTTGTTTTTCCTTTTTGTTTTTTGTGGTTAGGGTTGTTTCTCTGTCGCTCTGTCCCCACAGGGAATACTTCGTCTCTGGGTCTCTTGATCGGACTGTTTTACTATGGGATCAAAGGACTGAGAAGGCTCAGGTAGGAAAATTGAAACTTTTGGGTGTCTCAGAAGATAAGATGCCTTCTAAAATGTAACAGCTGGTTCATTTATTGTTGCAGGGCCTCTTACGTGTGCAAGGAAGACCTGCAGTTTCTTATGATGACCAAGGAATGGTTTTTGCAATTGCATTTGGAGGCTACATACGAATGTTTGATGCTCGGAAATATGAGAAGGTTAGCAATTCTATGGATTACTTACCTAGCATTCGAATATTGACATCGCCTTTGATTTTTTTTTTCTTTTTTTTTTTTTTTTGGTCTCTCTACCCTATTTAGGGGCCGTTTGATATCTTTCCTGTTGGAGGAGACAATTTAGAAGCCAATGTAGTAAAGTTCAGCAATGATGGCAGGCTTATGCTATTGACTACTACTGACGGGCATGTTCATGTTCTTGATTCTTTTCGGGGCACTGTTGTGAGTATATAACATTTTTTTCATGTCTATCATATAATTTTTTTGCATTGCAATTCTTCTTGACAAGTTGTGTGATTTAACAATCTTAAGGAAGCGTTAGCAGGATCTCTTCACATCTTTCTCACTACTCATGTCAAGCCAGTCCACTGATTCAGTCTTTTTGTCATCTGGTAGATATCCACATACAATGTGAAACCAGTTTCCAGCGATGCAACATTAGAGGCATCTTTCAGTCCTGATGGAATGTATGTTGTATCAGGTACAAACACTTGTTTCTGTCTTCTTTGTTTGGTAACATGGATTGTCTTTATAACTGCTTTTGGTTTGTCGTGAAATATTCGTTTCATGATTGTCTTTGTGCATTTGCCGGTGCTTGTGTAAGCTCAATATTATTTAATATTTTTTATTTCAATCAACAGGTTCTGGTGATGGGAGCGTTTATGCCTGGAGTGTCAGAAGCGGCAAAGTATGCCTATAATCCTAAATGCTATTCAATTCAATTTCTTTTTCCCTTTTTTTTTTTTTTTTTTTTTTTGTCTTACAGGTTTCTGCTGCATAATTTAGCTTGTTCTTGCTATCTCATGTGATGTCCATCGCTCCTCGGTTTCGCCCCTGGTGACATATTCTCGTCTTTTTATAATCATCGTGTTTCCAGGTTGCATGCTGGGCAAGCACTGATACTGAACCACCTCTGATACAGTGGGCTCCAGGAAGTCTCATGTTCGCTACTGGATCATCTGAATTGTCATTTTGGATCCCAGATTTATCGAAGTTGGGATCCTTTGCTGGCATGAAATAGAAGTTTTAATGATGCTCATAATAGCTCCCAAAGGTTTATTTGCAATAACTAGCATATTTCTGGTTTATTCGCAATTAAGCTTTATGTCTGTTCTTTCCATTTGCTTTGAGCAGATTGAAATCAGTGGCGTAAATGTAAAGCACTACAGGGACGACCAACAAACCTCCACTCTGACCAAGGAAAGCCTCCATTCTGATCAAGGAAGGCACTGTCGATAATTAAGATGAATTATGCAGTCTTCCCCCCCCTTTTCCTCATAGTCTCTGAGGAAACAATCAGAGCATTATCTATTGGCAATGGAGATCTCCATTTCTCCTTCATACCGTGAGGATCTTAGACAAATTTAGTGTCATAACATGCATCAAGTCTAGAATGCAATCTCCTCTGATTATTTAAAATGAGATGATTTATTAAATATCTTAGGCTGCTCTTTTATTTCCTATGTGATTGACTTGCAAGGGTGTGGTTATCCTGGGTCTTATCTTTGTACAGTGCATCTAATTTTATTATTTAAATAAATTAAGCTGTTCTCTTCTTGCTTTCCCACTTTCCCTTCTATAACCAGAGGTCACTGCATGGAGCTTGCTAAGCATGAAAATTTAGGACCAAGATGTTTTCTTTCTTGAAAAAAATAACTTCGCTTGACACATGGAAAGTGGGGGATACATAGCTTGGCTGGTAAATAGGCAGGACAGAATTCGAAGCTGTTTGGTGAGCTAAGAAGGTTTACTAGGTAGAAGAAAATAACCATCTTATGAGGTGAAATTGGATAAAAAATGACGTCTGGTAGTCCGGTAGGGCCAGTCTCTGGGAAGGGGTATATTCATGGGGATAGCAATGGCCCATGGCAGACCGATCTATGCAAAAGCTGAACCTTTCTTTCAAGATGTTATGGTGTTGGAGGTCTCAGCGGTGGATGTGAATTCTCGGTTCCTCCATTGGACGGTGAAAATTTTTGGCGTGGTTCGCAAGTTTGAAGAATACCCATGATCAGGTACCTGGGTATGTTCGAGTTTTTTATTTGCTAACCCAGGATTTTTGTTCATAGAATGGAGGGTCGAAATCTTGAGTGATGACATGTACCAAGACTCGAATCTCTGACCCCTTGCTTGGAAGAAAGGTGGTGTGATTATTGACCTAATGCTGAGGTTTTTGGCAATCGGTCACAGCCAAATCTGGTATGATCTCTTAATCTTTGAAAAATCCTATGTATCAAACTAATAAATTTTTTGAAGTGATGTATGACTGTTAACTGCATTTACATTATGATTTAGATATGAGACGTATACATGAAAAGTTTCCTCAGAAGAATTGAACTGGAAAGTAATTGCGAACCTAACCATAGGAAATAGACCGTTGGAGAAACACGCAAGATAGCCTGCGGAGCCATATAAAACACTTGGAAACCAATGGTTGGTGGTCCACATTTCTTCTCTTATGTAATAGCTGTTGCTAACGATCCAATGAATTGCCCCTTCTTGCGTTCTTCTCCATTCCTAAGCTTTTGAGTCTTCTAGAGCCTTTTCATAAAATGTAGCTTGAGTTTACGAGCATAGGAAACTGGGATTGCTATTATCTCGCTGTTCATGACATGTGTTAATCATGTTTATGGCAAGGAGTTTTTCTCTTTCTTCTTTTGACTTAAATGGATGATTATTTTGGTAAAATTGGTTTGATTATGTCTAGCTATGTGCTGGGGTACTTGGGCTATGCAAAACATTGTTCTAACGTAGATATGTTCCCACTGGATTTTGGTGTTTAAGTTTGAACACAAACAATTAACTTAGGGCATTTTGGTTTTGAAGAGTTGGATTCTGAAATGAGAATAGAATGAGTGACTCCCAGTCCAAAGCTAGAAAAATCTCACTTTCATTCCAATTTTAGGGGGAATAGAAGTGCTCTAATCTTTCAAATCCAATTATTACTCTCTTTTAACATTCAAATTTCATTCTGATTCTAGTTGCCATAAACATGAATTTAGTTCCACATTGGTTGTTTATGGGAAACATTTTAGATATTTATATAGGATCATAAAATTTAGATAATACCTTCAAGCTAATCTTTTTAGATGAGATCCTAAATTGTTATAAATGATGTCAAATTGGTACAGCTCATAATCATATGGATTCAAAAAAATATAGATTCATTAGGACGAACCACTTGTCAATCATAATTTTTATGGATAGATTTATATAGATTTGAATTCTTAAGGAATCTTAATCTGGTGAGAGATCAAGATTTAAATAGAAAAAATAAGAATCATATAGACATATATTTAGTTTTATATCAATTATGTTTCAAAAAAAATTTAAATATTTATATGTAATTAAGAAATCAAAAAAATATTCTCCGACCAATTTTTTAAGGTGAGATCCTAAATTGTTGGATCGGTGACAAACTAAGTATGTTGGAGGAACGGCCATATCGATGTTTTATTTCAATTTGGATTTCGGCCGCGAATAAAGTGTGCCCTTAAAGTTTTTTCACAATCTAGGTTGCAGAGGATTCATAGGCCCATCATAACATTACTGTAATTAATAGCGCCATTAAAGTTTTTCACAATGTAGGTTGTAGAGGATTCATAGGCCCATCATAACATAACTGCAATTAATCTCTTCTCGTAAGAACGGACACAATTCTAGCGGATTAAAAAGGAAGCGAGATGTACGGAGGAGTCCAGTAAATCCCTGGGCCCCTCCTACCAATCAGAGCAAAAAGTTTAAAAGACAAAAGCGAAGGCGTGCTTCCGGAGCAGTCTCCAGGAGACCAGCCACTGTAAGTCACGCCAAGAAAGCATAAGGGTGAGTAAATACATTTGGTGTTCGACGGAGGTAATTCATGCGTCTTTCGTGGAGAGCATCGCACGATCCATTAAATGACAAGAGATTAGATATAAATACCTCTGCCACGACTACTGTGCCTTTCGGATTGTTTAATTGGTTGGCACTGGATCCCTGAGATTTTCCTCCTTTGGGGATCCCAGTGGTCTTTGGTAGACGTGAGAGAGAACCTTCACATGGTATCACGCTGCAGTTTGTTTTCTCATTTTGTTTTTTTTTTTTAATCATGGCTTCGCACGAAACGATGTCAGTTAAGACTTTGGGAAAAGTAAGAGATAACGAAGGATACGCGCTTAAAATTGGTCCCCTCCTTGGGTGTTATTTATCCTTTTTGTTTTGGGTAAAAAGCATCGGACAACCATTATTTATCCTTTTTAGGCATCGTGTGCATCTGGTTGGAAACAAACGATCCTCTACGATGCACATGGACAAGAGATGAGCAGCCATCAAACTAGGCAACTCGGTAACATGTGCCGTGTAACGCACGGCGCTTCATCCACTAACGACGGCCTTCCAGGTACCACTTTGCAGTGAGCAAGGCACATCTAGTGGCATAAGTTAAGGGCAAATTCGTATCTGATTGACCCTCGATTTGTAAAACTAGAACCAAACAAACCAACTTAGTCATGATGAAGTTGGTTCAAATCAAATCATGAGTTAATCAAAAATTAAAAAGTAGAATCAGGGTAATAATTTTTATTACATTCACTTATGGTTAGCATTCTAAGGGAATATTCCAACAACAGAAGATATATTTTAAAAGAGGTTGGGCAGCGCCTCCTACGTCTCACCTTCTTTTGTTGTCCTAACCAATTCATTAAAATAGAGCATTAAAACAGAGTAAGTAAAGCTGCTCTATTCTAAATGTTCAATTAAATGGGTTTTGCCACATTCTTGGGTAAGTATTTATCCATACTTGCCATGATAACTCTATTTTAGGTGGTTGTTGACGACCTGAGCACACGTTTGCTTCACCAAACTCCTGTTAATCTATTTCCGAGTATCGGAACAGTTGGTTATTAACGTGCACTGCAATAATTATGCTATGGTTGTCCTCACTCCCCACTCCAAAACCTACACGGGAATATTAACCGGAAAGAAGGGTGTGTCTTTGGATCAAGAGGCGTAGTTGGCAGAGAACAGTGCAAGTCAACGACACCGTGTTTATTACGTGACTGCTATTAATGTTTCATCCTCCGTGCATGGGGTAGCCAGTGGAATCTTCTCTCGGATGGCAAGGTTAGAAAAAATGTTTTGAAAATGATTGATGCAAAAAAAAAAAAGGTTTGTAAATGATTGATGCACGAAGAAGTTAAGACTCGGAAGGGACATTACTGCGAGTACGTAAACAAATAGGGAATGGCATCTGGTCTGATATGATCCAGTGTTGCAGAATCCATCTATATGTGCAAGTAATGGCAGCATGGGAGTTTGCTTGTCAATTAGATATAAATATTAAAAGGAGACACAAATCATCTAGCTGAAGAAGCTCATGCATGACATACTTGATCTATTACAAATTAGATAGCTTGATCGATAGCCCTTTTGATGTAAGTATTTGATTGTTTATCTAGATAACTTATCACAATAAAACCTGATGCACCATTATTATAATTAAGAATTTATGGTTCCGCATGTAAAATATTATCTACTCTAGTTCATTGGTCTTACGATTTTTATCCCTCTGGATTCCAATCCAAAAGACATCTCATATGGAATGGACGATCCCTTTCTATATAAGTCAGAATTTATTTGACTCATAATTAATATGAAACTAATGATGTCCTTTTTCTATACCATAATATTACTCAATCAAATCATTACACATGTTCTGTAAATCTCTTTCAAGCTTCATGTGATAGCCTTTCACAGGATGCCTCTTCATTATTTTATCCTAGGCTTTTATGTTACGACGAACAACCTAGATCTAATTTTAATTGGATCAATTCGAGTCCACCCGAACAACTTGCACAGCTTGAGAAAGCCACCATGATAAGCAGATAAAATCAATATGTACAAATTCATGTCCACGAGATAGTCATCATCAACCTGAACTTTGATGCTTCAGTTAAGCATTTAGATGCATCAGTAAGATATTTAATTTATAATAGAAAGTATTCCACTACCCTATTGTTTGGTAGGATTTGCTGAGTTGTATACAGCTTGGTAAGCAACTCAAAAGTGTCATTCGGTGCTTTTAGACAACGTAAATATGGGTGGAAGGTGATTCACAAGTAGTTTTCATATAGATTAATGAAATTTCATAGGGAAGTTGCCCCAGCTATCACTTTCTCAAGGATACTTGTTATGGAAGAATATCTATTTTGTGTTTAAGGCAATCCATATTTGCCATGAAGCTAATCAACCAGCAGATGAAGCGACATAGTAAGCTCCACAGCAACAATTTGTATATTGTTCTCAGGACTCATTCCAGCTGATGTGGATTTAATGTTGTATACAAATAGACATGATGTACCCTAAAAAAGAATTTAATAACGGCAAGATGGTCTCCAACTAAGGTTGAGCCAACTAATTTCTCTTACCATGACTTCAAAATTGCTAGCTGTAGGCATGTAACTAATAAAATGCCAGCCCAGTGTGAAAATGCCACCATAACAACACATCAAGCAACGAAACGTCCAAGAAAGACTCATAAAAAACACTAGCTTTTGCATGCTTATTTGATTAATGAAATTACCAGGTGAACCAAACCGAGCAGAGCTTTTAGAAGGCTTCAAAAAGAAGTAAAGAACAAAAAGAAGTGAAACAGTTATATACAAGAAAGGTAGGAGCATGGGCCGCAGAGGGTGAGCGACCCTTTTCTTTCCTTGTCGCCGTCGTTATCACATCTAATCTACTATTCATGTCATCTCATTAACGCATAGACCAAACAAAATTAGATCAAGCAATCAATCATCTACTCGAGCGACCGGTAGATGACGACGAAACAGGGCAGGATGGCCCTCGGATTGGCCACGAACAGCTCCTCGAGATTCGTGTACGCCCCGCCGTCCCCCAGTCCCGGATCCCCGGCACCGGCCCGGGCCCCGGCCCCGGCCACCGAGTCGTAGGCGTCCTCCGCGGCGGGGTCGGCGTCTCCCGGGCGGCGGACCCGACCGGCGATTACCCGGCACACGAGCATGGCCCTCAGCCCCCCTACAACGCCGCCGCCAGCGACCCCCGACGACGGCGAGCCGCAGTCGTGGGCGCGGCCGCTGCTGGCGGTGGTGCACACCCCGTGCGGGTGGTGGGCCCGGCCGAAGCCGTGGCGGATGATGGCGCAGACGCCGCAGGGAGCTGTGGCGCCGACGGCGGCGGCGGCGGAGGAGCAGAGGGCGGTGGAGCCCCGGGCGCCGAGTGAGCAAGCGAGGGTGGTGCAGTGGAAGCGGAGGAGCTCGTTGCCGTCGGCGGCGCAGCGGGGGTTCTTCTTGTTGGTGGAGGGTTGGCGGAGGCCGCCGGCGGCGTGGAGGTGGAGGAGGGCGCGGGCCTTGACGGCGTTGCGGTAGTCCTCGAAGCGGGCGATGGTGCGCTGGGTATTGTGGACCTTGAGGATGCGCTCGACCTTGCAGATCGGATGGTCCTTCTTCTGCCAGCTGGACTTGAAGATGATCTCCACGATGTTCCTTCCGGAGTCCTCCGCTCCCAGTTCCGACACTGTTGATTAATTATAATAATTACCACTATTTTGACATCATTACCATCTCCGCTTCGACGGATGTGAAGGCAAAAAGATCGTACGATCCCCCTTTTTCTTTTTTAAAGTAAATGATAAGAGATCTCTAGATTTTTTTTGCATTATCCAATCATTAATTGGTATTTAGCTTGTCCCTTCACGTGTTCTGGAAACAAGTTTAACATTGAAGGACCATATGCCTACAGATATAGATTCAGGACTACGATAACAGCCATAAATGTGGAGAGCATGCCGAGTCTTGAGGAAACTAAAAATAGAAAGATACTAGCAACACAAAAAAAAAAAATAATAATTGTGAATATATCCATATATTTGTTCATATCGACCAAGTATAGTAATTGCAAAAACAGTAAATGATAACAACAAGCACTGACGGGATCACGTAGAGAAGCAGGAAAAATTATTAATTTGTAATTCATTAAACTAATTTTGAATAGCATGGATAAATTGCAAGTAAAAAAAATAAATCAATGGACGGTTTTGAACTGAATTAACTACGCAACAGTAATTAGGGAGAAAAACTGTAACGGAGGAAAATGGGAGAATTCGATAATTCAAAGAATACTGTTTACCAAACTAACAGAACATTGATGTGCTGCAATATTCATTATTATTGAGCAGGATTTTGTTTTCTTTTGGAAAAATATGGTGGATCCAGTCAGTGCTTGTCGCTGGCTCTCGCTGCATTCATGAAACACACCGACACTTCCATTTATTGTCACCGACTCTCTCCTTCCTACCCTCTGTTCCTTCTTTAATTCTCTCTGTCTCTCTCTTTGTCACAATTGTAGTCCAAACTCAAAAGAATAGATCAAAGCAGCAAAAGAACCTGAAAGATAGAAATTAAGAAACTGTTACCAGCATGGCGAATGGTTTGATGGAGCTCCAAACTCTCGGATTTAGTAAACACCTCTCCGCACGCGGGGCACGCGCATAGCATCCTCGATCTCGGGTACCTCCTACAGTGTAATTAGCAGTTCAACCATCGACTAAATCTTCTTCGCTTGAAGAAGAAGCGAAGTGAACGAAGAATGCACGAAAGAAATTGGCCAATACCTGGAAGCTGGCTCGGCGGAGATGGCATGGCACTCGTAACACCCGGAGAGCTTCCTCAGCTGCATTCCCCCCTTGGAGTGTGACCCGGAGGTGACCACCGGCGGCGGAGGGGGGTGGCGGCGGCGGGCGAGGGGGGCGGTGTCGAGGGGTCCGCTGTCGGAGGCGGAGGAGTAGTGGTCGGTGTCGGAGCGGTGGACGACGCGGGTGTTGCCGTGGACCACGTCCCGGAAGGCGCAGATGGACGACCCGCACGACGATGACCTTCCCCCCAGCTTCGAGGGTTCATGGACCTGGGACGGTGCGGAGATCCTGCAGCTCAGCAGGCTCTTAAACTGCTCCCACGAGGAAGGCGGGGCCGGCCTTTTCGTGGGCTGAGGTGGTGGCGGTGGTCTTGGTGGTGGGAGCTGAGATGGCTTCTTCTTTCGCTTGTGGTGATCATGGTGGTGGCTTTTGGGGGTGGCGGAGGGGAGGAAGGAGGTGAGAGCCATAATGCGAGGAGGTGGACGAGGACCGGAGATCTTCTCTCTCTATCTCCCTCTTCCTCTCTTGGAATTCTCCTTTTCTTCTCTTTTCTTTGCCTTGGGATATTAAAAGAGAAAGAGAGAGAACTAGGTGAGAGCGGGTGGCATGGAGCGGAGCCGGTGGAGGTGGTGGAGGGCGGAGGAGGCCATTTGTTTTCTATTCCTCGTTGGGCGTGTATTTTATTACATCATCAGATGCCCCCGTGGGCCATTTTAATGAGTCAGGACCCGTGAGGTGCGACCCCAGGGGTACGGTGCGTGCTGGAAGGTGGTTTTGAGAGAAGCTAAATTAGTTGTAATGGTTGTATATTTATTGGTTCAAGGCTCATTAGCCTGTGTCCTCGATCGAGTCAAAGCACAGAGACCAGGGAAAGTAAAAGAGATGGAAATGGTGGAGCCGGGCGTAGGTTAAAGAAGCAACCTTTGGGAAGGTTAGGAGGACTTGACCAAGGGATTTATTAAAGAGAAACACCTGGATGACAGCCCTTAAGAAAATAGCTGTGTTTTGAGATTCTTGCTCGCGTCCACCTATATCTGAACTTAGTTCCCCCTGCCAAGGTGCCATTTGTTTGGTGTATGAGAGTTAGTGCTACTTTCATGGAGAGAGCGTCCACCTATATCTGGACTTAGTTCCCCCTGCCAAAGTGCCATTTGTTTGGTGTATGAGAGTTAGTGCTACTTTTATAGAGAGAGAGAGAGAGAGTGCTGCTTATGGAAATCGGTACATTCACATGGGAGCCGTCAACTTATGGCATGCCACGCAATTCGCGTGTCAAAACTTGACAAACGGAGGAGATCAGATGGTTGGTGGTCATCATAGATTTTTTTTTTTTCTTTTCAGGAAAGAATCATTACATGATTAAAAAATTCATGCGAAATTTACTTATCATTCAGAGAAAGCGATAAAATTTCTGATGGATTTCATGTTATTTCAGAAGAAATAATGCTCGCTTGGAATATTTCGAGCAGTGGAACGAAAATTCGATATTTGGAAAGAATCTTAAGCATTTGTGTTTTCTAAAATCTTTTAAAAATTCAAAAAATGATAACAAAAGACAACAATGATGCGATATGCTCAAAAAAATCTTAATTGTACGTAGTATCATACGATATGGAATATAACAAGAATCACTGGCAATAATAAAGTAAGTACATGAAATAATCTAACATAGCATCGTGAGCGACGAAAATGAATGCTTAAGCATGATGTCATGTAAGTGTGGTCATGCACCTCAAACATATACCAGAGGCAGCACGAGCAAGATAAATCTAAAAAATAATATAAAATTAAATCTGGAGATAGTCGGAAGACTCAACAGTGCTTAGGAGATTCATGTAAAACCAAATGTGTGAGGAAGAAAAAGGGAAGCATCTTATTGTCAACATCAAAATTTCGTTACTTATTCTTAAGAATAACAATTTTCTTTTGCTGCAGACCTGATGATAATTTCAAGCTTTCCTTTGGCATCCTCGGTTACTCTTGGAAACATGAAGATTCATGCGATCTCCATCAAAAGTGATTCATTTTTCAAAATGATGGATTTTGAGTTGTTTGAGCAATGGTTGCCAGCCACCACAATAAACCATCTTTGATGAATATATAGCATGCTGTTTTCTTTTTTCCTTTTTTTTTTTTTAATGGAATGTAATGGAGCAAATAAGATACTTCCCACTCGATTGAATTAATTTAAAGTAAGTATGTGTACAAGAGGAAAGAAGATCTGAAGAGATACGAGGGAACCCAAAAGAAAATAAGATGAAGCTAAAGATGGAACAAGTCCAAATTTGACAATTTCCAATTGTTTCCAAAGATATAAAGAGTGGAGGATCCTTTGTAGAATTAAAAAAATAGATGCCTGCTGACGAAGAAAGAACATTCTCTAGTTCTGCTGTTCTGTTGTGCTATGATGTAACCACTCAGAAACAGCCTTCAGGCAACACCCCTCAGTCTCACTTCTCCAAGCTTCAATCCATCTCCTATCATTGGCTCCAGACCAAAATATTCCCCTCCATTTATCATTCAACATGGCTCATAGCCTTCCAGCCCTAATATATTGAGTAGTAGATCAGTGAAAGTTATATTGTCCACTCACGTCGCACCCATCATATGTTGATCGTTGTGATGCTCATCAATAATGTACAAAAATTTCAATAGGTCCATCTGTATTAGGCATAGACATTTGAAATCAAGATATATGGATGATGTGATTGATGAGTCGTCGCCACACAACCTATATGGATAGATACATTAATGTCATTGAATCCTCACACAAGAAATTTGTACAGCTGAAGAAGGGATCAAGTTGCATCTTTCATGCAAAAGAATAATTCACTTTTTTGTGATGTACACCATTAGGTCGTACAATAGTCACTAAGAGATCTGTGCTGGAAGATTAAAAAAATAGTTCTAAGTCCTATGATATCTGTGCAAGCATGATCCAATAATTGATGTCATGAAAAAAGACCAATCATTCTTTCGCGCGAAGATACAACCCATACACATAAATGAAGCTAGTCTACTGCCTCTAAATGAGCAGCAGCAGCAGCATATATGGTACCAGTTTGAACAGAGAGCAATAGTTACAAAAGTTGTGCAATGGCTGATGTGAATTGTGAGATTATTTTCTTGTGATAACAAAAACAAAAACATGCACCAAATGACATGTTTTATCTCTAGACCAATAGAGTAGCAATTTCATTTCCTGTTGGCTGAGATTCCATTTAGGGACAGATGCAAAGGAGCATAAGCCAAAAGGCATGTTGGTACAAAGAAGAACAGGTTGGAAGAACATGCAATCATTCTCCCTCAAATGCCAAGTAGCCCACTTCCCCGGTCTTGTCCACTAGAGAACATTGGAATGGGAATGAGGGTCGTTTTCAATCACAAAAGAATGGGTCCAGGCATTAGTGATCAAAGCTTGGGCTAGTGGTCAGCAATTGACTCGGCTTGCCTTTACCATATCACCAACTAATCCAATCCCTGGCCTGCAGTTTACTCGCCGGCCATATCACCTATGCGATGGATAAAACTTCAGACCTTGAAAGCGAATGGAACTATGGAAGAGAACAGTCTATAGAAAGGCCATTGCATTTAACTATTTAAGGGAGCTCTCTGGTATTTAACGCATTCTTACGAGGACAAACAGAGAGGTGAAATGCTTTGTGGACACAAATATCACACAACAAATATATATGACCGTCTGTATTATGTGACCTTGCTTATTTACCAATGGAATTCAGATGGATGTGTTTGTTTTTTTCCCTAAAAAACTGAAGTACATAAAATGTTAATGTCCAACCTGTTACTCGTCAACCATGCAATCCATGATCATTCGAGGTATCAAAATAGTAGGAAAAGAAAAGTCAAACGTCAGCTTTGTGATGTTGTTAATGTGAGATTTGCATTGCCCTGGCACTGCTAGAGTTGGTGCTAAACTTTGTGCCTTGTAGTCAAGGAAGACTCTGCAAACTAGTTGTGCTGGGTGAGTATAAAGCCAGCTAATAAAGCTTCTGAAATTTCATCAAATTCTCCGAATCAAACCAATCAGAACATCAATTCTACCATGGTCCTCAGCCCTATTCCCTACTTCTCAAAGTAGCATAATATTACATCCAGAGTCAGGATGTCGCCTGTCATGACACTGTTCCCATACAGGGTATCACTTCCGAGCAGTGCTGTTCAGTATAAACCATCCTCCTTTGTTGCTAAAATGCATCCATATAGCTGATCGTCCATTGGACCATCAAATCACCCAATACTTGTGTCCACCTAACAAAACAATGTTTCCATCAACTATATGCCCCATAACCTTTTTTTTTTATTTTTGTCCCCAAATGCCTAGTTGCAAAACTTTCTGGCTTTTCCCATGTATAAAGCATGAAGTTCCAAGCAGAGTACTGTTTCAACATCTTGTCTGCGTCCATTGGGGATCAGATGCCTCCACATACATCCAATCTCTTCACTAGATACAAAAGACACCACGACATGCACTACCTTGGTTTCTCCACATCCTAGAGAAGTGCAGTCCATCGACTAAAGCTCTTTCAGGAGCATGTGAAGGTGCCTTACGGGCACTGATTGACTCATTTTGTAGCAGTCCATGGGAGGTCTTGGAGAGTCGGATAACAACCATCTGCCTAAGCAAAAGATCTCAAAATTCTTATCCGAAACGGCTTCCGATCAGGCTGAGAGACTCTGCCAGTGTAAGTGGATCATTTTGCAAGAAATCAGTGCATACGAAATCAGTGCATCCTCTTCTTCCATTGCTGATGCATCTTTGTCGTTGCCTTTTAATCATTCTGTACAATTTCGTGTCGTGCGATTTTGTATATATGTAGTATAAATTCAGGAATAGACAAGGAGACAAAGGGACCGAACATATGATGATAGATCTCTCAGGATTTGGAGAGTGTACATCAAGTATCACTAAACAGGTACGCCAAATCTATCGGATATGCTGATATAAACATGGTTGTTGCGACGTTCAAATAATATCGAATTATAATGTATGTGAAGAATCTAACAGCATAAATAATTTCATGTGCTGAGAATATGAAGGGATGTTGTGAAATAATGTTCATTTTTTCGGATGAAATGTTACATCACAGCTGACAGTCTCCTTTGTTAGCACTTGCTGTATTAGATTTGCATATTGCTGTGGCATGGTCCACCTGGGAGCCGGGCAAAAGCCCATCAAAATTTAAACAACCATCTGTTCAAGTACTCCAAAAAGGAATATAATCCAAATTTAGTGCCCAAGCGCCTTTCGTGAAGCATGACTGACCTGCTAAAAGGTAAACAGAGCTAAAATGGAATCAGTGGAGACCATGCGTGGGAGACAAGGAGAAGAGGTACAAGAAAGTAGATAAAGCGTGGTTAAATTTGATTTCTATAAATGATGAAGTGGGTATGCTAGGTATGGTGGTTAGGTGCATTTCAAGTCAACAAGAAGGCCATCTAACAAAGCTGAAAGTCCTGAGGCCATGTGAGATTCTACAGTGGGCATGTGAGATGACTGCCTTTAATGCCATTCTCACCAGGCTGCAATGTAATGCACCTAACATGTTCAAGTATGTTCTGTAGAGCCTTATTTTAACATCTATTACTCTGCCAAGCAAATACTTGAAAAAGAAGGCTATACGCATATCAAACTTCTGTGAGCTTTGGTTTGCAAGATGTCAGAAAATAATCATATATTGCGGATCTATGTAATCTCTTCCAAACGTTTCTAAAACTCCAGATTCTTCTCTTAGGTAATCTGCAAAATTTGGATTACTTAGACTATCAAGTAAGCTTATAGAACTTCTACAAAAATAGGAAGAATAGCAGAGCAGTGTTTTTCAATTCATGGGTCTTACCTCCCTTTTACTCAAAAAAAAAATTGATGGGTCATTCCAAATCATCAAACTTGCCATCCTGTTTTTCTGAAGAAATTTGCTTACACCAGGGTGGCCATATTTTTTTGGCCCTGACCACTTGTTTTGAGGGAAAAGGAGAGACTGACTCAACTAACCATTCATTAAGAAAATGAAAAGAATCTGGCCTTGACTAATTGACACCAAAGCTTGCCAACTTAAGAAAACTGATATTTATTTGAACATTGACTAACTCTTTGTCCCTTCTATAATAATCATGGAATATATATTTCTTTTCCTAAAGGATACGTGGCATATTGCAGTAACAAGGGCTTTCCGTGAAAGAAAATAAACAAAAGCAGAAAAGCGACATGTCTCCTTGCAGGTGAAACTCTTGTACGGTTGCTACACTCGACAAGTCAATGTCAGGTAACAGTATTGTTTGTGTCCGGTCTAATGTTATCCTAGGCTCGGCCCTTGCTACTTGGCACCAGGCTCAAGCTTAGCTGACCCATGTCTAACCTGACATGCTTAGCCCAAGCAGAGCCAATGTGGAACAATTCACCCTCCAGTGTTGGTTAAGTTTGATATGTATATAGGGGTGTGAGTTTAGACCCTCTTTTTTTTTTTTGGGGGGAATGATAAATAATAGGTAACTCCAGTTGCTTTGCTGAAACTTAGTAGCTATCCAAAAGAAAATTAAGAGTTCACTGGGCAGGCTTTTCCCATGGGTAATACATGAACAATTCCCTCGACAATAAGATAACATGAGAAGACCCGTGTGACACATGAGAGCTGGTGTGGTGCACATAGAGGATGATCGAACCCAGGGTTTGCAAACCAACACTAGGAGCGCCTCAAAACCCCTAGTATGCACTAAGAGGTGCACCATCTTAGAGTAAGGTTCTGTTCCCATTCAGAGCTAAATTTGCATGACAATGATGATTGGATTGTACCTACACAATCTCATGAGATGTGTTGTTTCATGTATAACATGCGATCACACAATCACGATACCGATGGCCATGATTCGAGAACTAGTCAGGAGATCTGAACTCTTACTGTTGCCATAGATCAAAAAGGATTCACGAAACCAAGCCAATATACCCATGCCATCAAATGTGATGCATATGCCAACTACGGACACCAGTGCAATATTTCACATCAGACAGAGAAGCCACTCTGGGCCGGCCCAAGCCTTAATAGGATCTGCGTTGGTAAAGCCATGCCGCAGACCTTGGCCCATCTGACGGTCCTCAGGAAACCGGAGGCACGGGACCACCTACGTCCAGGGTCGAGACGCGGGCGAGATATGATTCGAACCACTAACCGCCAGAGCGGGCAGTCCCCTCCCTCCAAACGCTCGTGAAACCCTCCCTCCGTTTCGCTCCGCTCCGGGTTTCTTCGACCGCTCCACGCCCAAGAAAAGGCGGCAGTCCCCTCCCAAGCTCTCCCACTCAAAACCCCGATATTTTCCATCCGGAGGCCAATGGCCGCCGCCGGCGATCAGGCTGCTCGACATCAACGACGGCGACCGTCTTGTCTTCGCCCGCCTCTCCCCCGCCGCGTGCGGCCCTCCTCTCCCTCTCTCTCTTGGATTTCTTGGATCGTCGAACAGACCATATGAATAGGGTTTATGCTTTTTCTTGCAGGACTTTGAGATTGGGAACCAGAAATGCTTCTTGAGCCCCTTGATCGGCTGCCCATTTGGATCGTTGATCCGAGTGGACATCGGCCCCAATGGTCCTCATCTGGCACGCTGCGCTCCTTCCACTGCCTTGAACCACGGTTCGCCCTTCTTGACTGTGTTTATCTTCTTGTGTTCTTTCTTTCTATTCCTCGTTGTATTGCATGAATTCGTTCGTATAATTCATCAGAGGTATTGCGATTCTTCGATTGGTTGATTGGATTAGATAACGTGACATCGCCAGACTACTTGATGCAGATCATTCGCAGCTCTAAAATTTGGTTTTCACAACCTGAATTCTTGGCGAAATTGCGTTTTGGAATGCTTCTTCATATCCTTGCGTGGTTCTTGAGCCTCTCATGCTCCTATTTTCCTCAAAAATGAAGCCTCGTATTCCAATTCCTCCACCATGCAAGAAGGTGCTGTTACATCGTATAGAACTTTTGGCTCTAGTTGGTTTTTCATCTATTTGATTGACCCCAGGTTTCCTTTAGAATGCATTCTTTTTTCTATCTTTGGTCACTATTAGATTAGTCTTTTTCTTAAAATCCAACCCTTAGATTACATCCATCTTTCAGCATTTAACAGTACCTTACTGAAGCATTGTTCTTGTTTCATTGGTGAAACCTTGCTTTACATGGCTTGACCTTTATGTAGATCTCGAAATCTTGGATTTCTTTCTGTTTGAACCTCGAACCACCACGAAAAAGTTGTTTGCTTCCAATGACACTTTGAAATATGAATAAGAATGGCTCATCTCATGCTAGTAAATTCTAGGATTAACATAACGTTTCTCAGAAATTGGCCTAATTAGGCTTGATTTTCCACCAGAGTTTGAGGGCTCCGCCAAGTTGGGACCTTAAACAAAATAATATTTTCCCCTTCAGTAGCGTGAGCGAGCAACTATCTCTTGATTTATCCAAAGCAGCATCAAACGCCTAATTATTTTCCTTCTTCATAAAGGTCTCTTCCTACTTAAACATTTTATTGGTGTTCTTTGTGCAAACCTTTTCAACAAAATCACGGGCCACATGCCATCTCGTCATGATAATTCTGAAGCCAAATTTGACATCCCTTTTGCCCCGCAATCTATCTATTTCTAATCCATTCTTTCTAGTTTCATATATTGATGAAAAACTTGAAGCTTAAACCAGGGACTGTCCATAATTTGCCTACTTTCCCTGGCAATTTAAATTCTTGTGGTTCTTCCTCATCGTAACATCTAGATCCATTCGTAAAATCTCTAAGTGTGCCAACTTCCCTTTATGTTTCTTGTGGAATTTTTTTATTGGACTTTTAAAAGTGCATGCAGATCGTTTAGGTTCAAATGTGGCTGGTGGCTCAACCTAGCTCAAATTCAACATAAATTTGACATCATTAGGACTTGACATATAAAGTACAAACTTCTCGGATAAATTTAAGTTGTTTCTAGGCCCTAATATTTCAACTATGCTAATAGGTGTGGCAATACTAGATTCAACCAAAATGGTTAAATGTTGTCTGCTTTCTTTGTAAATTTTAGATTCATACCGAGTTTGGCTTGAAGCTGCCCCTACATCTAATAACTGAATAACCAAATACAATTTACACCAATATTGGACATATTAGTCCTAGATGTTGGGGTGTCTACTTAAATTAATAAAAATAATCAGCATAATCGATGAAAATGGGATTCATGATTGGTACAAGACTAAGTTAAGATCAAGCTTCTCAATTGTTGTCATAAATGTTCAAACCAAATATAGGGTTTGGGCTTGAAGCATGTCTCACTAATTAATTGGACTTTTCAGGAGACGTACTAGGCCATGAACCAGGTTCTAAAACTTATTAAGTTTTGAATGTGTGTGTATATTAGCATAAAGCTAAAACCCGTCCATGAATGGTTGAGCCTGCATTGTCTTCTAGTCAAACTGAACCAGTAGTTGACCTCCAAAACCATGGCATTGACATCAGCAGTAAGAGTCCTTACAAAAGTGGAGCCTTAGAAAGATAAGGTTTCAAGAAAGATAAACCTGGATGGCTTAGCCTGGTAGAAACTGGTCAGGATGACTGTTTGAGTCCTTTAATACAGATTAGAGTTAGTCACTTGAATATTACATCATATTCTTCTGATGTGATGATGAATTTTCACAGTAGCATGTGGTTTATCTTTTCATTCTAACATGCAAAAAAGAGTTTTAGAGATGCTGGATTAAGGGAAAATAAAGGAGATTAAATTTTTTGGATAACTTGTTTATTTATTCTTTGCTTATGGAATTATAGAACAAAAGATTCATAGTTTCAGAAATGGACATGCATAAGGATAATGGTGACATACCATAAGAAATGTAAGAGCCATTAGTTTCTAAATGTCAGGAGAAACAACATACTATAACTTCAATATGCTAGCAATTTTCTTATCTTGATGGAGAAAATTTACTGTGAGATCATTCTTTGAGAAGTTTAAGGAAAAAATAGGTAAGGGTGGAAAGTCAAGCTCTTCCCCTTTTTTGGGTAAATCAAAGTCAAACTTATTGGACGAAGATTCTTGACCATGTAATAGTTTTCTAACCATGACTTGGTTTCTGTTGATTATTATATAAATGGAAGTCAGCATCTTTTACAAAATCAGTTGTTTGGTGTTCCATCAAATGCAGGATTATTCAAGCACCATTTCTGATCTCTGTTCTTCACAAAACTTTGACCATGGAAACTCCAAACCACATGAGAATATCCATTCTTCAGGAATACAATCACATAAGAATGTGCTTCCAAAAGCTTAATATCTTTACCTGATGATCAAGTTGTCAGGTATGGAGAT
The DNA here is from genome assembly GCF_000442705.2 of Elaeis guineensis. Lineage (NCBI taxonomy): Eukaryota > Viridiplantae > Streptophyta > Magnoliopsida > Arecales > Arecaceae > Elaeis > Elaeis guineensis. The sequence goes on along the minus strand of NC_025996.2, from coordinate 6,267,853 downwards.
TCTTTGCAGGTGAACAGTTTGTTGTCTACTAAGAAACATCTTTTTTTTTTTTTCTTTTTTTTTTTTTCTGAAAATGATCTGCAAGATGTTATCAGGGCACATTCATGTTCTGCGATCATCGTAGACTGCAGAGATAAGACAACACTCTACAGTTTGCAAGTCAATTAATCAAGGGAGGAGAGCATCCACCAGAAATCATGAAGTTATGGAAATAAACAGGCCTTAGGAGGTAACATATGAACTGAATATAATGAAAGTGAGATCTTAGTCTTTAATGGTTCTCTTTCTCATTCCTTTATGTAGCTTGATAGTTGCTGCTCCAGAACTGGAGGTGGGGATCTTAGTTCAAGATCTGCGGCCTCTTTTATCACGTTCTGCACCATTTGCAGTTTATGGCCAGTACCGTCAGGTGATTAGATATTTCATATGGCTTGTATTAGCAGCATGCATATGCAAATACAGAAAGTAGTACTCACTTATCTTCCATATCTATACTCACTTATGCAGTATATCTCCTGTTAATGTGCTCCTTTTGCTATATTAGTTGTATCTTAACCATGCAGTTGGAAAACTATTTCTGTTTATTGACCTGACTCATCCTGTTTGGTGGTGAAATATGCATCCTCTTGCAAAATGGATGCAGAGACTGCAAACTTCAAGAATGGCCATTGTTTTGCAAATTTCAGATTCTTGGCTTCGTGAATATCAGGTCAGACTTTCTATTGTGGTTGAAATACAGAGCCATTATCCCACTGTTAACATGTAAGTGTATATGCGCATTCATTAGTATGAGCTGCATCTTAGATCAGTTGAAGCAGTAATGTACATGTAGATCTTTAATTTTTTTTCTTGGTATGATCTCTCCATTTTGCCTATAATTTTTGTTCATTCTAAAGGGACAAATTTTAGTTCAAATCAGCAAGATTAACTATCAGATTTTAGAAACTTACTTTCAGGAAAACTTGCTCCTTCATCATGTTATTTGTTGATTATTATGCTTGTTTAAGACATAGATCATTGAATTAATTGCTGTCAGCTGCATTTGTTCTGCTAATATCAGCAGATTCAGAACTATTGTTTTGCATTTGCTCAGCTGTCAACTTATGCAATCAGGATCTTACTACTTTGCAGGGCTATTTTCAGACCTTTTGTAATAATGCCCCCTCACGAGTAGAAAGCATTTTTCATGAGCTCTCTTGTGTGAAGCCATCCAGTCACTTTTTGGTACAAAACTTTCACCAAATTCTTGGGACATTTGCGACTGTTACCAAATAGATAAGTGTCTTTAAGACTAATTCTGTTGTCTTCATGTTCAGCTATTCTTCTGATTTTCCTCTGATCTTCATCCGCAAAACAACCATAGAGAGGCCTTCCAATCACTCAGGTCAAGTTGTTAAAATATGGGAAGTTTATAGGCCATGCTGATTCAATAACATGCTTCTCTACCATTATGCAATGAAACTTCATACTTGTTTTCTTGTGTTAATTCTAGCAGACATCAATCATCCAACAGAGTTTGTCTGGGAAAGAAAAACTGGCTAGTTTGGCTTGTAATGCTGTAAGGGTTTTTTTTTTTTGGGATGTTTCTATATCTGTTGGACCAATGCATAAAGCCTTCAAGTGAAAACAAGGTTCTTGACTTAAAGGTAGGAAACTTGCAAGTTATCATGTGTCAAGTTCAGCTAAAGCTGCCAAGCAGTTGATTCCCACTCACTGTTGTGAGATTATATGCTCCTTTATGCTCCAGATCATGTTTCTACTCGTTTTTCTCCCCTACATTTTTGTTATGACGATTAGAAGCCAACAGTTTCAATGCCAATATCAGGCATGCACTTGGTCTTCTGGCAAAAATTGCCATGTTAGTGGTCAAAGGTCAAGACTGACCAAGCTCAGATTCATAACTCCATCACCTATCTGAAACTGCAAGATGGCCAGAAGTGGCCGACTAATCCACAGTTACGTCGCAGTATTCAGAAACAATGTTAGCCCTAAAGTCCAGCCAAATCTATGTTTGATCAAGCATTTTGGTTCTCAGTATAATGACATAGAATTGTTTATGCTAAATGACAGATAGTATTTGTCTCCATAGTTTAGATACAAGCTGAACTTTGTCTGCATTATGGATGCCGAAAATGGATATTTCTCATTGCTTCAAATGCTGTTGCAGGTTCTTCCTTCACGTTCTCATCCACTGACATAGATGAGTGGTTTTGGTGTTTAAGTGGAATTAGAGTTTGCTGCAACAAAGCTTGCAATGGAAATGATTGACACCTAAGGCTTTGGTTTTTTCCTGGCCGTCAGGAAGCGCAAGCAGGTTAGAGCAACAAACCCGTCATGACAACACGAATAGAACTCTCCTAGTTTATTTTCTTGCAGGGAGTTCCTGTCTCACCCCAATGGGATGCATCTATGTTTAATATTATAAATAGTATAACATTGTCCTTGATAATTATCGGATGTATTTGGTATTTTTGATAAATACAATTATCCATGCTGATGCACGGTAGGCAATCATACCAGTATCATATATTTCATATCTCTGGACTGCTAGACACCAATGTGCTGCTTCTTGGACAAGGCTTCTAGAATTGCTCTATTGGCAGTTAGTAATGAAAACAACAAATCTAAGTTTTTTTTTTTTTTTTTTTTTTTTTTTTCCGGAAATTTTATAAATGGACCTAGCTGAAACATCTGCATCAAAGATTGTTGCTTGTGTTTGCTGATTCCATCAAATCTCCAGTATTAATTAGACACGCATTTTTCTTCATTGTGGTCTAATTAAGCTACTGAGAAAACAACTGACAGAAAAATTTGACGCTGCACTTGAATGGTATCACTGATAAATGGTTACACAAAACCAGAGATGAATGGTTGTTATCCCTGATGGGTAACTGGGTAAGTTTACAGGAACACATCTTAAACGAAGTTAGAAACATCTGGAGTAATTTGGAGAAACGTAGGCTGGATTTGTTATGTTCTGAAGATCAACTGAGAGCCAATTGATAATAATATAGACTGAAGGAATTTGCACAAGGGAGAAACCAAGGCTGGATTTGTTGTGTTCTGTAGATCAATAGAAAGCTAGCTGATCAAAATATAGTCCAAATGAATTTGCACATTAGGGACCCAATCCTCGCTCACTAGAAAGGTTTACTGGTTTTCTGAAGGGATGCCCTTGTTCGCTTTAGGCTATTTGATTTCATAATGAGGACTGAGACTGGAAGATTCTTACATCTTAAACTTGAGCAGCAGGCAGAACCTTGCGAAACTACGGTGGAAAGAGATGATGGTATGATATTACCAAGGAGTGTGTGAAGGTTTATCTCACAGGGCCTGTAGTGCGTGGTCCCAGGTCTGAAATAATGTGTAAAACTGAGGGTGAGAATTCGACCAAGAGCAACCGACTTCCTCTCATTGTTTTTGTGAAACTATCAACGATAATTGCTAACAATATTGTAACAGGAGCCCAATTTCGTTTCCGCATTCTCTTCCTTCATCTTCCTTATTGGATAAGCTGCGTAGCCATAAAAGCTTGAAGGAGATCATGTTGAAGTTCCAGGACGCAAGGTTATCCTAGTTAATTAGTGCGAGATTTATATGAAAAATTGTGTGCTCTTAGAGGAATGCAAAGATGCTTGGAGTTGTGATCTTAAGAAGGATAGCTCAGAAATATACAATGAAGTGGCCCAAGGGTGGAGTCACATCCACCCTAGAGATGATGTATTAGCGGAGGGAAGATGGAGGATGAAGCAGCCATTGTCTGGAGAAATTATTGCCTGGACCAGGTCCAAGTGGACCAGGGCAAATCTTGGAGCATATGCACGGTGGATAACGCGCAGTCGGGAATTTGTGAAATAGAAGGGATAAGGTGGCGTGTTATCCACCGTGGGATTTGGCGTGGTCCATTGGACCTGGTCCCTTGTACCATCGTTTGAACGCAAGTCTAGGCTGGAATCCAGCCCTGTTAGTTTACCTCTCTTCCCCCGTGTGGGTCCCATCCTTCTGTCTGTTACCTGTTTCACTCTGGTTCGACCTGGAGGCATATGAATGAGATATTGACAGTTGGAGCCCCACAAGATAAATGCTTCTATTAAAGGCTCTGAATTGTTTTAACTCCTCAGCATCTCTCGACCTGGAGGCCCTGAGCTCTCTTTCGTTGGGCCCCTACAAGTTGGAAGTAGCCCCAGGATGGGACCAGCTTCGAGGTGAAAGAGGAGCCTGGAAGTATGTCGCCCTTTACCTGCAGTACTAGAAATTCCAGTGCGGAAGGCTTCCCCTCATGGCCGGCGGTCCAACTTTATATATGGATATACATATATAATCTTTCGTGAAAGTAAGGGAGGCAAAGACGGCCACCCTGCCAATTGAAGGATCAAAAGGGTATTTACAGGAGGATATTTACAAAAGAAGGATATCTCTCTCTGTCTCCTCAGCCGTCGTGGATCCCGCTAGACCCTTATTTTCTTCAGTACTGGAAAAATTATTGCCTGGGCTTGGTCCAGGTACACTATCCAAATTCCACGGTGAATAACACGCCGCATATACCCTTGTATTTCACAAATTTTCGATTGCGCGTTATCCACCGTGCACGTCTTCGAGATCTGAGCTGGTCTACCTTGGGGTGGTCCAGGAAATAATTTCTCTCAGTACAGTACCACTTTAGCGAGGAGATGGTACTTGCTATCTGGACCATAGGTCCAGAGGTGACGACACCACTAGCAGCATCGCAAACAGTTGCAACAGTGGCACCATGCCAGCGGAAGCTATAGTTGTGTTTGCTGAGTCTGAGAAGTTATGTCATAAGCCTGGTGTCCCAGCTCAGCAGAAGACAGCCCAAGTCTTTTTCACCATGTGAAGAGTCCGGCCATCTCAGCATAAAAAACAGGTAATAAAAAAAAAAAAAAAAAGGGAATTGATTGATCCGCCCGCTAGGGACTGAGGCGGCATCTTTTGCACGAAAGAAGGAATCCCATTCCTTCGCACCAATCCACCACCGAATCACACAATAGTTAGTTTAAGATACGTACAGATGGATGAATATTGAAAGCATTCAGAATTCTTTCAGATCTGTGTAATTAAGGTGTGATACAATGGTTGACATCGTGAAAAAAAGATCAATCATTCTTTCGCACAAAAGATACAATCCAAATCCACCCGGTGATGCTTGACGTAGTCATTGCAGGATTCGTACACTGGCCGGATGCGGAGGAGGAGCAAGGTGAGAGTGCCACCGGCAGAAGGAAAGGGTGAGGAGAGGAGGAGGGTCTTTTCAGAAAAAGGGTCATAGTGAGGCTGGCAGAGGCTCAGAGAGGGAGAGCAAGCGGAGGGGTGGCCTTGTTTGTGATCGAGATGGTCGCGGAGGGTGGTGTCGCAACAACTCAGGAGGAGGAGGATACTCGGAAGAGGGTCGATCTAGCTAGCTAGGCAGTACTAGCTCTTTGTTGTTCATTCAAAAGATCAGGATGCGGGGGTACTAGCTCTCCACAGTTCTTCGTTCAAGAGAATAACAATAGGCTTCATATACCGCTGAGCTTGTACATGGCCGGCATTGGATATAAATTTCTCAACGAGTCCCTAGCTCTTTGCTTTCCTTTTAATTTTTAAGCCTCGGTGAACCCATCAATAATACAGCCAGCCTAACCATAAAGTTGAACTAGAAAGTGCAACTAACCAAGCTTCTACCACTTTTTGCATGAGATCACGTCGATCTCAGGGGACCATGGTGGTAGGAATTAAGAGTGAGTTCCAGACAGCAATGGTACTGTTCCTGCTGTTGCTGGCCACCGTCTAAATGGAAGGCAGGAATGTGCCCGATGGGTTTGGGTTGTTGTGGCTTCCCTGCTACGAAGGAACGAACGCCATATTCTTCTGTTTCCTTTCCTTCCTGGTGCTCCTCCTGCTCTACTCTCTCTTGTTCTTGTGTATGGATGGGAAAGAGGGGCAGTGTCCTAATTTTTGCCTTCTGGACTCTGGTATGATGGGACATTGCTGTCGAGTGTAGTCCCATCACCCACCCCTTGTTGCGCTCCAGAGCTGATTCTCCTTCTCCACCGCTCATGAAGTAACACTGTATCCACAATTTTAAAAAAAAGAAAAAAAAAAAGACAGGAAGATAATTCATATGAGTCTCTTCTATTCTTTATGAATGTGATCTCTTATGATTTTTTTTTTTTTTTTTTTGGCTTGTTGAATATATTGTTACATCGAGAGATGCAACCATGCCTCGAATCTATTTAGGAATTATTTGAGTATAACCAAGGGTAAAATCCTTTGCTATATTTTTCTCAGAAAAAAGAATCTATATTCCATTCCACATATGACGCATGCATTAGTAACCATGCCAGCTTGCATTCATTGATCTTAATGTCATCCTCATAAGATATCTTTTTTTTAAAAAAAAAAAAAGAAAGAAAATCGAAAGAAAGGAGGCTAATGAGCGGTGAGCCACATTAGTCATCTGAATATTATTAAGAAAGAAATGGAGAAGTTGATATGCACTCCAAGAGGACTGTAGAAAGAATGCACATCAGAACAGAAAAAGAGAGTTAACCGAAGGAGCCTGCTGAGCGAGGATGGTTGAAATAGAAAGCAGAACAAAACCAAACGCACTTGGAGTAGCCATTTTCACCCTTTTCTTGGATACTAGCTCTTTTCACCCTTAAGATATAGTTGCATGTTCGTAGCATATCACAACATACAAAAGCTCGCAATAAAGATATACCTTGTAGCGCTTCTCCATAAGCACAGAACCAGGGCACTCGCTGCTCCCCATTTGCCCCACAACATGTGGTCCATGCGGAAAGCAAGTAGCATTAGACCCTACATCACAGAACCAACACACGGCCATGGCCGATAGGTGGAAAGAAGCATCAGCAGGTGCTGAGAGTTGGGAGAGAGCTAAAGTGGAAGTTGTGCTACTGCATGCACCTGGAGGAGTGGTGGTGTTGGAGGAGGAGGGAATGTCCGCTGAGAGCCTCTTTTTCCGCCTCTCCCTGGCCTTGTAGTTGGAGAACCAGTAGAACACATTCTTGCCTTCAATTTTGCCATACTGCCTCAGCCTGTTAGAAATTTTCTGGATTTGTTCGACACTAGGAGACCTCACTCCATAGGTGTGGTAGAGGTCCCTCAATATCCTCGCCTGCTCATTTGTGGGGATCCACTTCGTGCAAGACTGCCTGGAGAGTGAGTCGCTCTCGCTCCCATCCACACTTATGCTCTGGATTTCATGACCTCAACCACCACTAAAGAATGGGGGTGGAGAACACTTGCTTAAAAAGAGCCAGGAAAACATGAGGAGATTGAGTAAGGTGGGAGGGAGAAGGGTGGGGGAAGGCAAACTATGGGAATTAATTAATGCATTTGAGAAGAGCGGGAGAAGATATCTTGGAGAGGGTCATAAAAACATAACCATGTCAACTTTTCCTCACCATTTGAGGTGGGCATCATGAATCCTAATTTGCCAACTGCTCTAATTTACTATCATTTCTCATGCTATTCTAAGTTTCTCCGTACCTTTCCTCACAACTTCCATCAACATTTTCTTAAACTGTTTACAAAGGATTAGTTTCTCATGTTCATTCTAGAATCTTAGGCTGACATGCCGGAGTTAACCGCAAGCCATAATGCCTTTCAAGAGTGCAAGCTAGTGAAGCCGAAGGAGCTACTCCATAGCATTTGACACTTCTAACGATGGAATGGATACCATGCTATATAAGCAAAACGTTAACCTTGTTCTACAATTGCAAGATTTTAATTGTTACAGTTACAATTACAAATGGTTGGATGGGCATTGCCATCAGAAAGAACTCGTTTCCAGAAAATTGATTATTTATGGCCCGTCGGCTATGATTTGTATTATATTTTAGTGCATCTATTCATCAAAATTGGATAGAATTGAACTGGTTCTGAAATTTTGCTTGCCAAGACAATCTCATATTGTGATTACTAGATTTCCCCACAGCTCCTTAATTTATTCAAAAGCTAGTAATCTTCGCAAATGGGAGAAAGTAGTGAAGATAAAAGATCAGGATTTCCTGCAGTGCGGCCAGAAAGATAGGCGGCCATCAAACAGCACACATCATATATAACATGTATAGCAAACACTTGCAGACTGTCAATTATTTTTTAATGATTGCTATTTATAGCTACACAATACTCTTTGGTGTCGTGCGTACACGGGAAGAAGAAAAAAGAAAAGTTCGAATTCTTTCTCTCTCTACATTGCACTGCTTTTCCCACGCACGTCCAAAAAAGCTATGCTACTCCTTATGCAGTTCATTCTATTGATAAAAACTAAAATATAACTCTTTCTTTGAAATAAAATAATTGGAGACTTTTTTTTTTTGGGGGGGGGGGGGGGGGGGACCCCGGCTTCAGCGTTCATAACTCCACAATTTTATTGTACACAGAGATTCATTACTAGGTTGATGCAGTGAAAATAAACTGGCCCCGGCACTAAGTGTGACGGCACTAGTTTAATTGATTGCAGGCACAAAATTACCCACAACTCCCTGAGTGGACTTGCGAGAGCTCTTTTCTAAATAATATAAAAAAAAATTATTTATAAAAATAATTTAAAATTTAACCTTTTTACTAAAGTAATGCAAAAGAGGAAAACGCCATTTTGAATGGTGTTTTCTGCCTTCCACGTCACTCCTTTTTTTCACGATGCATCGTTCGAAAAAAAAAAAAAAAGAAACATCATTTAAAATAATATTTTTAAAAACGTCATTTTGAATGGCATTTTTATTTTTTTCATCAAAAAAAAATCGAAAAGAATGGAAAAAAATAATTTTTAAAATTTTAAATTAATAAAAAAATTAAAATTTTACTTTTGATTAAAATTTAAAATATAAAAATTTGAATTTGTAATTCAAATAAAAAAATATTTTTAGATGATTTTTTTTTGAATTATTTTTTTAAATGTCTAAAAAAAATTTAAAAAAATTAAAAAATTAAAAATATCATAGAAAAAGAAAAAAAAGAGAAAGAAATGCAAAAAAATAAAAATTTTAAATTTAATTGAAAATCATCATTTCAAATTCTTGCCAAAAAAATTCAAAAAATAAATTTAAAAAAAATACCATTAAAAAATAAAATTTTAAATAAATCAAAAAAAATAAGAATTATAATTTGAAATTTAAAAGAAATAAAATTTTTAAAATTAATTGAAATAAAAATATCATTTCAAATTATTTTCTCAAATTAAAATTAATTTATTTAAAAAATATTCAAAAAAATAAAAAAAAAGCTTAAAAATTTCATAAAAACAGAAAGAAATGTAAAAAATAGAAAAATTATATAATTATAAATTTGAATTAAATTTTTTTAATTTGAATTAAATCTTAATAAAAAAATAAATGCATAAAAAAGTGAAAAAATGAGGAAAAATGTGGAAAAAAGAAATTTGTAAATTGAACTTTAAAAAAAATAAGAATTTTAACTTTATTTAAATAAAAATATCATTTCAAATTACGTTGTCCATTTTAAATTATTTTTTAAAATATTATCTCAAGAAAAAAAATATTGTAAAAAAATAAAAAATATCCTAAAAAAGAAAAAAAGGAAAAAAATAAAAATTATAGTTCTAATTGAAAAATAAAATTTTTAAAGTTTAATTTTAAAAAATAAAAATTGTAATTATAATTGAAATAAAAAATATCATTTTAAATAACTAAATTAATTTAAATATAATTGTTTAAAAAATATTTTAAATAAAAGAAAAGAATACGTAATAGAATGCTAAAAAGATAAAAATGGAAGAAAATTGAAATTATAATTTCAAATGATAAAAATTTTAAAATAAATTTTAAAAAAATATCATAAAAAAATAAATAAAAGAAAAAATGGTAATAAAATAGAAATTATAATTATAAATTAAAAAAAATTAATTTTAATTTAAATTAAAAATTATCATTCAAATTATTATCTTCATTATTTAATTAAATTTATTTATTAAAAAATCATAAAAAAAATAATTAAAGAAATTAAAAAAATTAAAAAAAAGAGAAACCGTCAAAGAGAATGGCGTTTTCTCCCTTCCCCCCTTCTTCTCTCCTTCTCCCTTCTCCTCTTCTCCTTCTCCCTTCTCTCTTCTCCCTCTTCTCCTCTTCTCCGGCATCTCTCCGGCGGCATGGCGGCACGGCGGCGAGCTCTCGACGGTGGTGAGCTTCCTCCTCTCTCTCCCTCTTCCTCTCTTTCTCTCCCTCTTTCCCTCTCTCTCTTTTCCCATTTTTCTTTGGCCGGCGGCGGGCCGCTTGCCGACGGCGGGCCCTGGCCCCCTCCTTTCTCTCTTCCTCTCTCTCTCTTCCTCTCTCTCTCCCTTTTCCTTGGCCATCGGTCACAGACAGCCGGCGGCGGGCCGCGCGCCCCGGTGGTGGGCCGCGTGCCCCGACGGCGGGCCCCACGCCCCGACGGCAGGCCCCGGCCCCCTCCTCTCCCTCTTCCTCTCTCTCTCTCTTCCTCTCTCTCCCTTTTCCTTGGCCGCCAGCTACAGACGGCCGACGGCGGCCGCGCGCCCCGACGGCGGGCCCCGCATCCCGACGACGGGCCCCGCATCCCGACGACGGGCCCCAGCCCCGTCCTCTCCCTCTTCCTCTCTCTCTCTCTCTTCGTCTCTCTCTCCCTTTTCCTTGGCCGCCGGCCACAGACGACCGGCGGCGGGCCGCACGCCCCAACGACGGGCCCCGCACCCCGGCGGTGGGCCCCGACCCCTCCTTTCCCTCTTCCTCTCTCTCTCTCTTCTTCTCTCTCTCCCTTTTCCTTGGCCGTCGGCCACAGACGGCCGGCGGCGGGCCCCGGCCCCCTCCTCTACCTCTTCCTCTCTCTCTCTCTTCCTCTCTCTCTCCCTTTTCCTTGGCCGTCGGCCACAGACGACCGACGGCGGGCCGCGCCCCGACGGCGGGCCCCGCATCCCGACGGCGAGCCCCGACCCCATCCTCTCCCTCTTCCTCTCTCTCTCCCTTTTCCTTGGCCGTCGGTCACAGACGCCCGACGGCGGACCCCGGCCCCCTCCTTTCTCTCTTCCTCTCTCTCTCTTCCTCTCTCTCTCCCTTTTCCTTGGCCGCCGGCCACAGATGGCCGGCGGCACCGTCGGGGCGCGCCCCGGCCCCCTCCTCTCCCTCTTCCTCTCTCTATCTCTCTCTTCCTCTCTCTCTCCCTTTTCCTTGGCCGCCGGCCACAGACGGCCGGCGGCGGGCCGCGCGCCCCGGCGGTGGGCCCCGGCCCCCTCCTCTCTCTCTCCCTTTTCCTTGGCCGCCGGCCACAGACGGCCGGCGGAGGGCTCCGCATCCCTACGACGGGCCCCATGGGAGGTGGGGCAGTGGGCCCCACCGTGGCGCGGTGGCAGCCTCCTGTGGCGGTCCCCGACCCTCCCCTTCTCCGATGGTGGGATACGGCAGGTCCCACGCGATGGGCCGCGATGGCGGCGGGGCCCACGGCCTCCGGCGGTCACTCTGTGACGATTCCCGACGGCGGTTCCGCGACGGTCCCCGCGACGGGCCGTCTATTTCAATCTCTTTTTTTTATCTCATTAATTTTCTTTTATTTTTAATTTTGTCTCATTAGATTCAGGTGTATTTTAAATTTTTAAATATATTGCATTTCATGAAAACGTAGACCCGTCAATTGATCAATGTAGAATATTCTACATTATCCGTATAAAATATATATTAAATATATATTTTTGTATGGATATCATAAAATATATACATTGGTCAATTGATTGTCCAGTTTGGACAGTTTGGGAATTGCATTTAATTTTATAGATAATTACATTATTCGAATGATATGCGGAGGGTTCGAGAGAAATTTCGGACAGTATTTTCTTTAGTTTTCCTCACACATTTTGAGTCGTGTGGGGAGAAATAAGGAGAAATATCGTCGAAATTTCTTTCGGTCCTTTTTGCGTATCGTTTGATTAATATAATTAATCTATAGAATTAATGCAATTCTCGAATGGAATAGGATCTATCTGTACCTATTTGTTGATGATATGATGCATATATCATGTAAATCTTTTGAAACGATAAAATAATTAATAATATTAAATATTTTGATTTTGATTTTATCATAGATTTTTCTGAGAAAATGGTCAGTATTCAAGTTTGTGTACTATTATATTATGATGGTATGATACAGAATGATGAAACTGGTGTGCAGTACAGTCACCCTGCAAATCGGATGATTAGAGTATCTTCATTATTATCACGTCAAGAATTATTGGATCATTTATATAGCAGTATTCCTGTAGACAAAGAAAAATATGAAATAAAATTGAAATGAAAATGTTCTAATCTGTCGGGACAGTTAATGCAGAGTAAATATATCTTGGTTCCAATTGATGACGATGAAGATGTCAAAGAAATGCTGACCTTTCCTTTAAAATATTCAGAATGTCGATTTTTAGAATTATATATTGAGTCAGATGAAAATGGAGATGAAGACTGTTGGATGGATGAGGACAGTAGCAGTAATGATGATGATGATGAAGATGAGAATGATGATTAAGATGTTCAAGCTAATATTAATGTGGAAGAATCTCAACCTCATTTGCACGAACCTCCATAATATTTTAACGATATAAATTTAGATGATGGTGGTTGTGTTAGTGCTGGTCGAAGATTGAATTCTGACAATCAGTTTTGAAACTCCTCGATGACTGAATTTTCTAAAGGTCTAATGTTTGAGAGTAAAGATTATGTAAGGAGAGCTGTTGATCTTTATCACATTATGAAGCATCGAACATACAATGTAGTTCAGTCGCATTCGAAATTATGGTCCGTACGATGCACATTATCAGATAATGTTCAGCATTGTAAATGGAGGCTTCGTGCTGCATTATTGAAAAAATATGGATATTTTCAAATCATAAAATATGAGGGTCCTCACACTTGTTTGTTTACGGGATTGAGTCGAGACCACAAACATGTCAGTGGAAGGATGATTAGCACATTAGTCCGACATATTGTTGAGAAAGATCCCGATGTTAAAGTTGAAGCTATTGTGGCAGCCGTTAATGATCAATTTCAATATACAGTATCATACAGGAAAGCATGGTGTGGAAAGCATAAGGCATTGGTTAATATTTATGGAGAATGGGAGCTGTCTTATGCTAAATTACCTTATTATATGGCTGCACTTCAACATGCAAATCCCGGTACAGTTATTTCATGAAATTTTTTTCAAGCTGTGAATTCCAATGTCCGAGTTTTAAATTATATTTTCTGGGTTTTCAAACCATCTATCCAGGGTTTTACGCACTGCCGTCCTGTAATCAGTATTGATGGCACGCACTTGTATGGAAAATTTAAAGGTAAGATATTAATTGCAACAGGAATTGATGCAGAGAATGGGATATTTTCATTAGCATATGCAATTATCGATGAGGAGACGACTGCAAGTTAGAGTTGGTTTCTTTTCCAGCTCAGAACACATATCGTTAAAGATAGAAATGGAATATGCTTAATTTCTGACAGGCATCCAGGTATATTAAATGCTATCGCAGATGAGTCTATTGGATGGAGTCCACCACGTGCCTATCACCGATACTGTTTAAGACATATCTGCAGTAATTTTAACACTCATTTCAAAAATGTGCAGCTGAAAAGAGCAGTATGGCAAGCAGGAAGCGCTCAACAAGTTCGTAAGTTCAACTTTATCATGGATAGCATCAGAACAGTGAATGAAGAGGCTTGGAGCTGGTTGTCCGAGATAGAAAAGGAGAAGTGGACGTTGGCATATGATGATGGCCTGCGCTATGGTGTCTTAACTACAAATTTGTCGAAAATTTTTAACAGTATTTTACGAGGAGCTAGAAATGTGCCAATTACAGCTTGTGTTCAAATGACATTTTATCGTCTTGTGAAATACTTCAATATGAGGCATGCTCAAGCCTTGAGATATGTAGAGGAGAATTCAAATAATATTTTTACTCCTCATGTTGCAATTAAGATTGCTGAAGATCAAGTTAAAGCCAACCAGCACCGAGTAACAGCATTCAACCTTCAAAGAGGTATATATGAAGTGCTTACGAGGAGAGCAAGTGGAGGGTTACGAGGTGGAAGAAATTCTCATACTATTACTTTAGCTGAAAGAAAATATTCTTGTGGAAAGTGGAGCATGTACAAATATCCATGTTCACATGTTTTAGCTGTGTGTCAAGAAATTACTGTACATTTTAGTGGTTTTGTAGATGATGCATATACAATTACAGCATATATGAATGCTTGGAGCGGTATTTTAATCCATTACCACACGAAGATTATTAGATACATACACGTATGTTCAAATGTATTCCTGATCATAATCGTTTGAGACCCAAGCAGAAAGGTAGACCAAAGTCAACGAGACTATGAAATGAAATGGATGATAGGCAAATAAGAAGTAAGAACCACTGTGGCATTTGTAGGGAACAGGATCATGACCACCGTCGCTGTCCTAGGATACTTCAACATACTTCAACTTCAAGCAGTGGAAGAAATAAAAGGCTTCGAAGATTTATTTTTGTCATTGTTATATGTATTTTTGTGAGATTGTATTTGAATTTACGTGTTTAATATCCTGAGATGAACTGAATTTTGTGTTTAAGTTGTATTGTGTGATAATATTATGTTTAAAAAAAAAAATTAAAATATATTATTTTATTTTTTAATACATCTGTGATAATATTGCTTGAGACAGCGTATTATGGCTTACGATCCATGGTATCCCGGTCCTCGAGACAGCAGTATTCTTTCATTGCAGGAGCACCATCGATCACAGACTATTTTAGATGGCGGCGTAAGCATTACAATCCTATTTATTATTTAAATTTTTATTTTAAAAATCATGTACGTTATCTAATTATTATATTTTTATTGCAGGAGCCCAGACACCTTCGTCTACGACGATCCGATGCTGATTTCTGGAGGACAGAGGATATCCCACATAGAGTGTTAGATTATTTACGATATCTGAGATTTTATGGAGTATATCGGATTGGTCGTATACAGATGGATGTTGGTCTTATTACTGCTTTGCTTGAGAGATGGCGTCCAGAGACACACACATTTTATCTTCCATTTGGTGAGGCGACCATCACTTTACAGGATGTCAGCATCCTTACTGGACTACCAGTTGATGGAGATCCAGTTACCGGAGTTGATCCCACGCTTACCATTCTGGAGTGGCAGGCTTTATGCTTGTGATTGCTAGGGTTTGAGCCCGACGCATATTTTTTTTGATCATTCACGACTCAGGATTGAGTGTTTGGATGATCGTTATCGATATTTTCATATTGCGGATGATGCACCAGAGGAGATGGTGCAGCAGTATGTTAAAGGTCAGGTGCTGCGGTTGTTAGGTGGTATTTTGTTACCCGATACTTCATCGAATAAGATGAAGTTGATGTTTTTGCCATTATTAGAGGATTTAGACTTCGCTCGTCGACTCAGTTGGGGCAGTGCAGTACTAGTTTGCCTATACAGAGCTATGTGTCGGGATTCTTATGCTGATCAGAGCGAGATTGATGGTTATCTTGTATTATTACAGGTATGTGAATTAAAATTTTTTTTTTAATATTTAATTATATTTTACATTGGATATATCATCTATTTAATTTTTAAAATTTACAGATTTGGGTATGGGGAGCGTATGCCGACCTATCCAGTCCATTACGACGACAGCTGCTCGAGATGCCATCAGAGCAGCAGGATCCTGATGTTCCATTCAGACTAGACGGACTATTGGGATATAGGTATCGAAATATTATTTTTTTCATTTTAATTTATTATTTTAAATTTATTTAATATTAATATATTGTGAAACAGATGGAACGTTGCATTCAACGTTCATCACGTATCGACGAGAGTGGCACGGGTTTATAGGTGCCAGTTGGATATATTAGTTGATACATCTAGACGGGTAAATTTTGAATTTTTTACAAATATCATTTTATAGTATTCATAATCTATTAAAATTTTAGCTTACTAATTTTTTTTATTTTAACTATATCAGTTTTTGTGGGAGCCATATACAGATGAGATATTGGCTATACTGCCGCAGATGTGTACAGTTGGACACGACATATGGACTGTTAGGGTGCCACTTATTTTTTTGATGTGGTAGAGTGGCATCTTCCCGATCGTGTCCTGCG
>NC_025996.2:6211522-6251621 GCF_000442705.2 Elaeis guineensis | reverse complement strand
CACAAAACCAGAGATGAATGGTGTTATCCCTGATGGGTAACTGGGTAAGTTTACAGGAACACATCTTAAACGAAGTTAGAAACATCTGGAGTAATTTGGAGAAACGTAGGCTGGATTTGTTATGTTCTGAAGATCAACTGAGAGCCAATTGATAATAATATAGACTGAAGGAATTTGCACAAGGGAGAAACCAAGGCTGGATTTGTTGTGTTCTGTAGATCAATAGAAAGCTAGCTGATCAAAATATAGTCCAAAGGAATTGGCACATTAGGGACCCAATCCTCGCTCACTAGAAAGGTTTACTGGTTTTCTGAAGGGATGCCCTTGTTCGCTTTAGGCTATTTGATTTCATAATGAGGACTGAGACTGGAAGATTCTTACATCTTAAACTTGAGCAGCAGGCAGAACCTTGCGAAACTGACGGTGGAAAGAGATGATGGTATGATATTACCAAGGAGTGTGTGAAGGTTTATCTCACAGGGCCTGTAGTGCGTGGTCCCAGGTCTGAAATAATGTGTAAAACTGAGGGTGAGAATTCGACCAAGAGCAACCGACTTCCTCTCATTGTTTTGTGAAACTATCAACGATAATTGCTAACAATATTGTAACAGGAGCCCAATTTCGTTTCCGCATTCTCTTCCTTCATCTTCCTTATTGGATAAGCTGCGTAGCCATAAAAGCTTGAAGGAGATCATGTTGAAGTTCCAGGACGCAAGGTTATCCTAGTTAATTAGTGCGAGATTTATATGAAAAATTGTGTGCTCTTAGAGGAATGCAAAGATGCTTGGAGTTGTGATCTTAAGAAGGATAGCTCAGAAATATACAATGAAGTGGCCCAAGGGTGGAGTCACATCCACCCTAGAGATGATGTATTAGCGGAGGGAAGATGGAGGATGAAGCAGCCATTGTCTGGAGAAATTATTGCCTGGACCAGGTCCAAGTGGACCAGGGCAAATCTTGGAGCATATGCACGGTGGATAACGCGCAGTCGGGAATTTGTGAAATAGAAGGGATAAGGTGGCGTGTTATCCACCGTGGATTTGGCGTGGTCCATTGGACCTGGTCCCTTGTACCATCGTTTGAACGCAAGTCTAGGCTGGAATCCAGCCCTGTTAGTTTACCTCTCTTCCCCCGTGTGGGTCCCATCCTTCTGTCTGTTACCTGTTTCACTCTGGTTCGACCTGGAGGCATATGAATGAGATATTGACAGTTGGAGCCCCACAAGATAAATGCTTCTATTAAAGGCTCTGAATTGTTTTTAACTCCTCAGCATCTCTCGACCTGGAGGCCCTGAGCTCTCTTTCGTTGGGCCCCTACAAGTTGGAAGTAGCCCAGGATGGGACCAGCTTCGAGGTGAAAGAGGAGCCTGGAAGTATGTCGCCCTTTACCTGCAGTACTAGAAAGTCCAGTGCGGAAGGCTTCCCCTCATGGCCGGCGGTCCAACTTTATATATGGATATACATATATAATCTTTCGTGAAAGTAAGGGAGGCAAAGACGGCCACCCTGCCAATTGAAGGATCAAAAGGGTATTTACAGGAGGATATTTACAAAAGAAGGATATCTCTCTCTGTCTCCTCAGCCGTCGTGGATCCCGCTAG
Source organism: Elaeis guineensis (assembly GCF_000442705.2). Classification (NCBI taxonomy): domain Eukaryota; kingdom Viridiplantae; phylum Streptophyta; class Magnoliopsida; order Arecales; family Arecaceae; genus Elaeis; species Elaeis guineensis. Next base: position 6,250,021 of record NC_025996.2, on the reverse strand, counting down.
ACCCTTATTTTCTTCAGTACTGGAAAAATTATTGCCTGGGCTTGGTCCAGGTACACTATCCAAATTCCACGGTGAATAACACGCCGCATATACCCTTGTATTTCACAAATTTTCGATTGCGCGTTATCCACCGTGCACGTCTTCGAGATCTGAGCTGGTCTACCTTGGGGTGGTCCAGGAAATAATTTCTCTCAGTACAGTACCACTTTAGCGAGGAGATGGTACTTGCTATCTGGACCATAGGTCCAGAGGTGACGACACCACTAGCAGCATCGCAAACAGTTGCAACAGTGGCACCATGCCAGCGGAAGCTATAGTTGTGTTTGCTGAGTCTGAGAAGTTATGTCATAAGCCTGGTGTCCCAGCTCAGCAGAAGACAGCCCAAGTCTTTTTCACCATGTGAAGAGTCCGGCCATCTCAGCATAAAAAACAGGTAATAAAAAAAAAAAAAAAAAGGGAATTGATTGATCCGCCCGCTAGGGACTGAGGCGGCATCTTTTGCACGAAAGAAGGAATCCCATTCCTTCGCACCAATCCACCACCGAATCACACAATAGTTAGTTTAAGATACGTACAGATGGATGAATATTGAAAGCATTCAGAATTCTTTCAGATCTGTGTAATTAAGGTGTGATACAATGGTTGACATCGTGAAAAAAAGATCAATCATTCTTTCGCACAAAAGATACAATCCAAATCCACCCGGTGATGCTTGACGTAGTCATTGCAGGATTCGTACACTGGCCGGATGCGGAGGAGGAGCAAGGTGAGAGTGCCACCGGCAGAAGGAAAGGGTGAGGAGAGGAGGAGGGTCTTTTCAGAAAAAGGGTCATAGTGAGGCTGGCAGAGGCTCAGAGAGGGAGAGCAAGCGGAGGGGTGGCCTTGTTTGTGATCGAGATGGTCGCGGAGGGTGGTGTCGCAACAACTCAGGAGGAGGAGGATACTCGGAAGAGGGTCGATCTAGCTAGCTAGGCAGTACTAGCTCTTTGTTGTTCATTCAAAAGATCAGGATGCGGGGGTACTAGCTCTCCACAGTTCTTCGTTCAAGAGAATAACAATAGGCTTCATATACCGCTGAGCTTGTACATGGCCGGCATTGGATATAATTTCTCAACGAGTCCCTAGCTCTTTGCTTTCCTTTTAATTTTTAAGCCTCGGTGAACCCATCAATAATACAGCCAGCCTAACCATAAAGTTGAACTAGAAAGTGCAACTAACCAAGCTTCTACCACTTTTTGCATGAGATCACGTCGATCTCAGGGGACCATGGTGGTAGGAATTAAGAGTGAGTTCCAGACAGCAATGGTACTGTTCCTGCTGTTGCTGGCCACCGTCTAAATGGAAGGCAGGAATGTGCCCGATGGGTTTGGGTTGTTGTGGCTTCCCTGCTACGAAGGAACGAACGCCATATTCTTCTGTTTCCTTTCCTTCCTGGTGCTCCTCCTGCTCTACTCTCTCTTGTTCTTGTGTATGGATGGGAAAGAGGGGCAGTGTCCTAATTTTTGCCTTCTGGACTCTGGTATGATGGGACATTGCTGTCGAGTGTAGTCCCATCACCCACCCCTTGTTGCGCTCCAGAGCTGATTCTCCTTCTCCACCGCTCATGAAGTAACACTGTATCCACAATTTTAAAAAAAAGAAAAAAAAAAAGACAGGAAGATAATTCATATGAGTCTCTTCTATTCTTTATGAATGTGATCTCTTATGATTTTTTTTTTTTTTTTTTGGCTTGTTGAATATATTGTTACATCGAGAGATGCAACTATGCCTCGAATCTATTTAGGAATTATTTGAGTATAACCAAGGGTAAAATCCTTTGCTATATTTTTCTCAGAAAAAAGAATCTATATTCCATTCCACATATGACGCACGCATTAGTAACCATGCCAGCTTGCATTCATTGATCTTAATGTCATCCTCATAAGATATCTTTTTTTTAAAAAAAAAAAAGAAAGAAAATCGAAAGAAAGGAGGCTAATGAGCGGTGAGCCACATTAGTCATCTGAATATTATTAAGAAAGAAATGGAGAAGTTGATATGCACTCCAAGAGGACTGTAGAAAGAATGCACATCAGAACAGAAAAAAGAGAGTTAACCGAAGGAGCCTGCTGAGCGAGGATGGTTGAAATAGAAAGCAGAACAAAACCAAACGCACTTGGAGTAGCCATTTTCACCCTTTTCTTGGATACTAGCTCTTTTCACCCTTAAGATATAGTTGCATGTTCGTAGCATATCACAACATACAAAAGCTCGCAATAAAGATATACCTTGTAGCGCTTCTCCATAAGCACAGAACCAGGGCACTCGCTGCTCCCCATTTGCCCCACAACATGTGGTCCATGCGGAAAGCAAGTAGCATTAGACCCTACATCACAGAACCAACACACGGCCATGGCCGATAGGTGGAAAGAAGCATCAGCAGGTGCTGAGAGTTGGGAGAGAGCTAAAGTGGAAGTTGTGCTACTGCATGCACCTGGAGGAGTGGTGGTGTTGGAGGAGGAGGGAATGTCCGCAGAGAGCCTCTTTTTCCGCCTCTCCCTGGCCTTGTAGTTGGAGAACCAGTAGAACACATTCTTGCCTTCAATTTTGCCATACTGCCTCAGCCTGTTAGAAATTTTCTGGATTTGTTCGACACTAGGAGACCTCACTCCATAGGTGTGGTAGAGGTCCCTCAGTATCCTCGCTTGCTCATTTGTGGGGATCCACTTCGTGCAAGACTGCCTGGAGAGTGAGTCGCTCTCGCTCCCATCCACACTTATGCTCTGGAATTTCATGACCTCAACCACCACTAAAGAATGGGGGTGGAGAACACTTGCTTAAAAAGAGCCAGGAAAACATGAGGAGATTTGAGTAAGGTGGGAGGGAGAAGGGTGGGGGAAGGCAAACTGATGGGAATTAATTAATGCATTTGAGAAGAGCGGGAGAAGATATCTTGGAGAGGGTCATAAAAACATAACCATGTCAACTTTTCCTCACCATTTGAGGTGGGCATCATGAATCCTAATTTGCCAACTGCTCTAATTTACTATCATTTCTCATGCTATTCTAAGTTTCTCCGTACCTTTCCTCACAACTTCCATCAACATTTTCTTAAACTGTTTACAAAGGATTAGTTTCTCATGTTCATTCTAGAATCTTAGGCTGACATGCCGGAGTTAACCGCAAGCCATAATGCCTTTCAAGAGTGCAAGCTAGTGAAGCCGAAGGAGCTACTCCATAGCATTTGACACTTCTAACGATGGAATGGATACCATGCTATATAAGCAAAACGTTAACCTTGTTCTACAATTGCAAGATTTTAATTGTTACAAGTTACAATTACAAATGGTTGGATGGGCATTGCCATCAGAAAGAACTCGTTTCCAGAAAATTGATTATTTATGGCCCGTCGGCTATGATTTGTATTATATTTTAGTGCATCTATTCATCAAAATTGGATAGAATTGAACTGGTTCTGAAATTTTGCTTGCCAAGACAATCTCATATTGTGATTACTAGATTTCCCCACAGCTCCTTAATTTATTCAAAAGCTAGTAATCTTCGCAAATGGGAGAAAGTAGTGAAGATAAAAGATCAGGATTTCCTGCAGTGCGGCCAGAAAGATAGACGGCCATCAAACAGCACACATCATATATAACATGTATAGCAAACACTTGCAGACTGTCAATTATTTTTTAATGATTGCTATTTATAGCTACACAATACTCTTTGGTGTCGTGCGTACACGGGAAGAAGAAAAAGAAGAGTTCGAATTCTTTCTCTCTCTACATTGCACTGCTTTTCCCACGCACGTCCAAAAAAGCTATGCTACTCCTTATGCAGTTCATTCTATTGATAAAAACTAAAATATAACTCTTTCTTTGAAATAAAATAATTGGAGACTTTTTTTTTTGGGGGGGGGGGGGGGGGGACCCCGGCTTCAGCGTTCATAACTCCACAATTTTATTGTACACAGAGATTCATTACTAGGTTGATGCAGTGAAAATAAACTGGCCCCGGCACTAAGTGTGACGGCACTAGTTTAATTGATTGCAGGCACAAAATTACCCACAACTCCCTGAGTGGACTTGCGAGAGCTCTTTTCCTAAATAATATAAAAAAAAAATTATTTATAAAAATAATTTAAAATTTAACTTTTTTACTAAAGTAATGCAAAAGAGAAAAACGCCATTTTGAATGGTGTTTTCTGCCTTCCACGTCACTCCTTTTTTTCACGATGGCATCATCCGAAAAAAAAAAAAAAAGAAATACCATTTAAAATGACGTTTTTAAAAACGTCATTTTGAATGGCGTTTTCTATTTTTTTCATCAAAAAAAAAATCAAAAAAGAATAGAAAAAAATAATTTTTAAAATTTTAAATTAATAAAAAATTAAAATTTTACTTTTGATTAAAATTTAAAATATGAAAATTTGAATTTGTAATTCAAATAAAAAAATATTTTTAGATGATTTTTTTTCGAATTATTTTTTTAAATGTCTAAAAAAAATTTAAAAAAATTAAAAAATTAAAAATATCATAGAAAAAGAAAAAAAGAGAAAGAAATGTGCAAAAAATAAAAATTTTAAATTTAATTGAAAAACATCATTTCAAATTCTTGCCAAAAAAATTCAAAAAATAAATTTAAAAAAAATACCATTAAAAAATCAAAATTTTAAATAAATCAAAAAAAATAAGAATTATAATTTGAAATTTAAAAGAAATAAAATTTTTAAAATTAATCGAAACAAAAATATCATTTCAAATTATTTTCTCAAATTAAAATTAATTTATTTAAAAAATATTCAAAAAAAATAAAAAAAAAGCTTAAAAAATTTCATAAAAACAGAAAGAAATGTAAAAAATAGAAAAATTATATAATTATAAATTTGAATTAATTTTTTTTAATTTGAATTAAATCTTAATAAAAAAAATAAATGCATAAAAAAGTGAAAAAATGAGGAAAAATGTGAAAAAAAATTTGTAAATTGAACTCTAAAAAAAATAAGAATTTTAACTTTAATTTAAATAAAAAATATCATTTCAAATTACGTTGTCCATTTTAAATTATTTTTTAAAAATATTATCTCAAGAAAAAAAAATATTGTAAAAAAATAAAAAATATCCTAAAAAAAAAAGGAAAAAAATAAAAATTGTAGTTCTAATTGAAAAATAAAATTTTTAAAGTTTAATTTTAAAAAATAAAAATTGTAATTATAATTGAAATAAAAATATCATTTTAAATAACTAAATTAATTTAAATATAATTGTTTAAAAAATATTTTAAATAAAAGAAAAGAATACGTAATAGAATGCCAAAAAGATAAAAATGAAAGAAAATTGAAATTATAATTTCAAATGATAAAAATTTTAAAATAAATTTAAAAAAATATCATAAAAAAAATAAATAAAAGAGAAAAAATGGTAATAAAATAGAAATTATAATTATAAATTAAAAAAATAATTTTAATTTAAATTAAAAATTATCATTCAAATTATTATCTTCATTATTTAATTAAATTTATTTATTAAAAAATCATAAAAAAATAATTAAAGAAATTAAAAAAAAAAGAGAAACCGTCAAAGAGAATGGCGTTTTCTCCCTTCCCCCCTTCTTCTCTCCTTCTCCCTTCTCCCTTCTCCCTCTTCTCCTTCTCCCTTCTCTCTTCTCCCTCTTCTCCCTCTTCTCCGGCATCTCTCTGGCGGCATGGCGGCACGACGGCGAGCTCTCGACGGTGGTGAGCTTCCTCCTCTCTCTCTCTCCCTCTTTCCCTCTCTCTCTTTTCCCATTTTTCTTTGGCCGGCGGCGGGCCCTGGCCCCCTCCTTTCCCTCTTCCTCTCTCTCTCTCTCTTCCTCTCTCTCTCCCTTTTCCTTGGCCGCCGGCGGGTCGCGTGCCCCGACGGCGGGCCCCATGCCCCGACGGTGGGCCCCGGCCCCCTCCTCTCCCTCTTCCTCTCTCTCTCTCCCTTTTCCTTGGCCGCCGACCACAGACGGCCGGCGATGGGCCGCGCGCCCTGACGGTGGGCCCCGCATCCCGACGACGGGCCCTGCATCCCGGCGACGGGCCCCAGCCCCATCCTCTCCCTCTTCCTCTCTCTCTCTCTTCGTCTCTCTCTCCCTTTTCCTTGGCCGCCGGCCACAGACGACCGGCGGCGGGCCGCGCGCCCCGACGGCGGGCCCCGCACCCCGACGGTGGGCCCCGACCCCCTCCTTTCCCTCTTCCTCTCTCTCTCTCTTCTTCTTTCTCTCCCTTTTCCTTGGCCGTCGGCCATAGACGGCCGGCGGCGGGCCCCGGCCCCCTCCTCTCCCTCTTCCTCTCTCTCTCTCTCTTCCTCTCTCTCTCCCTTTTCCTTGGCCGCCGGCCACAGACGGCCGGCGGCGGGCCGCACCCCGATGGCGGGCCCCGCATCCCGATGGCGAGCCCCGACCCCATCCTCTCCCTCTTCCTCTCTCTCTCTCTCTTCCTCTCTCTCCCCCTTTTCCTTGGCCGTCGGTCACAGACGCCCGACGGCGGGCCCCGGCCCCCTCCTTTCTCTCTTCCTCTCTCTCTCCCTTTTCCTTGGCCGCCGGCCACAGACGGCCGGCGGCACCGTCGGGGCGCGCCCCGATCCCCTCCTCTCCCTCTTCCTCTCTCTATCTCTCTCTTCCTCTCTCTCTCCCTTTTCCTTGGCCGCCGGTCACAGACGGCCGGCGGCGGGCCGCGCGCCCCGGCGACGGGCCCCGGCCCCCTCCTCTCTCTCTCCCTTTTCCTTGGCCGCCGGCCACAGACGGCCGGCGGCGAGCTCTGCATCCCTACGATGGGCCCCATAGGAGGTGGGGCAGCGGGCCCCATCGTGGCGCGGCGGCAGCCTCTTGTGGCGGTCCCCGACCCTCCCCTTCTCCGACGGTGGGATACGGCAGGTCCCACACGATGGGCCGCGATGGCGGCGGGGCCCACAGCCTCCGGCGGTCACTCTGTGATGGTTCCCGATGGTGGTTCCGCGACGGTCCCCGCGACCGGCCGTCTATTTCAATCTCTTTTTTTATCTCATTAATTTTTTTTATTTTTAATTTTGTCTCATTAGATTCAGATGTATTTTAAATTTTTAAATATATTGCATTTCATGAAAACGTAGACCCGTCAATTGATCAATGTAGAATATTCTACATTATCCGTATAAAATATATATTAAATATATATTTTTGTATGGATATCGTAAAATATATACATTGGTCAATGATTGTCCAGTTTGGACAGTTTGGGAATTGCATTTAATTTTATAGATAATTATATTATTCGAATGATATGCGGAGGGTTCGAGAGAAATTTGGGATAGTATTTTTCTTTAGTTCTCCTCACACATTTTGAGTCGTGTGGAGAGAAATAAGGAGAAATATCGTCGAAATTTCTTTCGGTCCTTTTTGCGTATCGTTTGATTAATATAATTAATCTATAGAATTAATGCAATTCTCGAATGGAATAAGATCTATCTGTACCTATTTGTTGATGATATGATGCATATATCATGTAAATCTTTTGAAACGATAAAATAATTAATAATATTAAATATTTTAATTTTGATTTTATCGTAGGTTTTTCTGAGAAAATGGTCAGTATTCGAGTTTGTGTACTATTATATTATGATGGTATGATACAGAATGATGAAACTGGTGTGCAGTACAGTCACCCTGTAAATCAGATGATTAGAGTATCTTCATCATTATCACGTCAAGAATTATTGGATCATTTATACAGCAGTATTCCTGTAGACAAAAAAAAATATGAAATAAAATTGAAATGAAAATGTCCTAATCTGTCGGGACAGTTAATGCAGAGTAAATATATCTTGGTTCTAATTGATGATGATGAAGATGTCGAAGAAATGCTGACCTTTCCTTTGAAATATTCAGAATGTCGATTTTTAGAATTATATATTGAGTCAGATGAAAATGGAGATGAAGACTGTTGGATGGATGAGGACAGTAGCAGTAATGATGATGATGATGAAGATGAGAATGATGATGAAGATGTTCAAGCTAATATTAATGTGGAAGAATCTCAACCTCATTTGCACGAACCTCCATAATATTTTAACGATATAAATTTAGATGATGGTGGTTGTGTTAGTGCTGGTCGAAGATTGAATTCTGACAATCAGTTTTGGAACTCCTCGATGACTGAATTTTCTAAAGGTCTAATGTTTGAGAGTAAAGATTATGTAAGGAGAGCTGTTGATCTTTATCACATTATGAAGCATCGGACATACAATGTAGTTCAGTCACATTCGAAATTATGGTCCATACGATGCACATCATCAGATAATGTTCAGCATTGTAAATGGAGGCTTCGTGCTGCATTGTTGAAAAAACATGGATATTTTCAAATCACAAAATATGAGGATCCTCACACTTGTTTGTTTACGGGATTGAGTCGAGACCACAAACATGTCAGTGGAAGGATGATTAGCACATTAGTCCGACATATTGTTGAGAAAGATCCCGGTGTTAAAGTTGAAGCTATTGTGGCAGCCGTTAATGATCAATTTCAATATACAGTATCATACAGGAAAGCATGGTGTGGAAAGCATAAGGCATTGGTTAATATTTATGGAGAATGAGAGCTGTCTTATGCTAAATTACCTTATTATATGGCTGCACTTCAACATGCAAATTTGGTACAGTTATTTCATGAAATTTTTTTCAAGCTGTGAATTCCAATGTCCGAGTTTTAAATTATATTTTCTGGGTTTTCAAACCATCTATCCAGGGTTTTACGCACTGCCGTCCTGTAATCAGCATTGATGGCACGTACTTGTATGGAAAATTTAAAGGTAAGATGTTAATTGCAACAGGAATTGATGCAGAGAATGGGATATTTTCATTAGCATATGCAATTATCGATGAGGAGACGACTGCAAATTGGAGTTGGTTTCTTTTCCAGCTCAAAACACATATGGTTAAAGATAAAAATGGAATATGCTTAATTTCTGACAGGCATCCAGGTATATTAAATGCCATCGCAGATGAGTCTATTGGATGGAGTCCACCACGTGCCTATCATCGATACTGTTTAAGACATATCTGCAGTAATTTCAACATTCATTTCAAAAATGTGCAGCTGAAAACAGCAGTATGGCAAGCAGGAAGCGCTCAACAAGTTCGTAAGTTTAACTTTATCATGGATAGGATCAGAACAGTGAATGAAGAGGCTTGGAGCTGGTTGTCCGAGATAGAAAAGGAGAAGTGGACGTTGGCACATGATGATGGCCTGCGCTATGGTGTCTTAACTACAAATTTGTCGGAGGTTTTTAACAGTATTTTACGAGGAGCTAGAAATGTGCCAATTACAGCTTGTGTTCAAATGATATTTTATCGTCTTGTGAAATACTTCAATACGAGGCATGCTCAAGCCTTGAGATATATAGAGGAGAATCCAAATAATCTTTTTACTCCTCATGTTGCAATTAAGATTGCTGAAGATCAAGTTAAAGCTAACCAGCACCGAGTAACAGCATTCAACCTTCAAAGAGGTATATATGAAGTGCTTACGAGGAGAGCAAGTGGAGGGTTACGAGGTGGAGAAATTTCCATACTGTTACTTTAGCTGAAAGAAAATATTCTTGTGGAAAGTGGAGCATGTACAAATATCCATGTTCACATGTTTTAGCTGTGTGTCAAGAAATTACTGTACATTTTAGTGGTTTTGTGGATGATGCATATACAATTACAGCATATATGAATGCTTGGAGTGGTATTTTAATCCATTACCACACGAAGATTATTAGATGTATACATGTATGTTCAAATGTATTCCTGATCATAATCGTTTGAGACCCAAGCAGAAAGGTAGACCAAAGTCAACGAGACTACGAAATGAGATGGATGATAGGCAAATAAGAAGTAAGAACCACTGTGGCATTTGTAGGGAACAGGGTCATGACCACCATCGCTTCCTAGGATACTTCAACATACTTCAACTTCAAGCAGTGGAAGAAATAAAAGGCTTCGAAGATTTATTTTTGTCATTGTTATATATATTTTTGTGAGATTGTATTTGAATTTACGTGTTTAATATCCTGAGATGAACTGAATTTTGTGTTTAAGTTGTATTGTGTGACAATATTGTGTTTAAAAAAAAAATTTAAAATATATTATTTTATTTTTTAATACATCTGTGATAATATTGCTTGAGACAGCGTATTATGGCTTACGATCCATGGTATCCCGATCCTCGAGACAGCAATATTCTTTCATTGCAGGAGCACCATCGATCACAGATTATTTTAGATAGCGATGTAAGCATTACAATCCTATTTATTATTTAAATTTTTATTTTAAAAATCATGTACGTTATCTAATTATTATATTTTATTGCAGGAGCCCAGACATCTTCGTCTACGACGATCCGATGCTGATTTCTGGAGGACAGAGGATATCCCACATAGAGTGTTAGATTATTTACGATATCTGAGATTTTATAGAGTATATCGGATTGATCGTATACAGATGGACGTTGGTCTTATTACTGCTTTGCTTGAGAGATGGCGTCCAGAGACACACACATTTTATCTTCCATTGGTGAGGCGACCATCACTTTACAGGATGTCAGCATCCTTACTGGACTACCAGTTGATGGAGATCCAGTTACCAGAGTTGATCCCACGTTTACCATTCGGAGTGGCAGGCTTTATGCTTGTGATTGCTAGGGTTTGAGTCCGACACATATTTTTTTGATCATTCACGACTCAGGATTGAGTGTTTGGATGATCGTTATCGACATTTTCATATTGCGGATGATGCATCAGAGGAGATGGTGCAGCAGTATGTTAAGGGTCAGGTGCTGCGGTTGTTAGGTGGTATCTTGTTACCCGATACTTCATCGAATAAGATGAAGTTGATGTTTTTGCCATTATTAGAGGATTTAGACTTCGCTCGTCGACTCAGTTGGGGCAGTGCAGTACTAGTTGCCTATACAGAGCTATGTGTCGGGTTCTTATGCTGATCAGAGCGAGATTGATGGTTATCTTGTATTATTACAGGTATGTGAATTAAAATTTTTATTTTTAATATTTAATTATATTTTACATTGGATATATCATCTATTTAATTTTTAAATTTACAGATTTGGGTATGGGAGCGTATGCCGACTATCAGTCCATTACGACGATAGTGCTCGAGATGCCATCAGAGCAGCAGGATCCTGATGTTCCATTCAGACTAGATGGACCATTGGGATATAGGTATCGAAATATTATTTTTTTCATTTCAAATTTATTATTTTAAATTTATTTAATATTAATATATTATGAAACAGATGGAACGTTGCATTCAACGTTCATCAGTATCGACGAGAGTGGCACGGGTTTATAGGTGCCAGTTGGATACATTAGTTGATACATCTAGACGGGTAAATTTTGAATTTTTTACAAATATCATTTTATAGTATTCATAATCTATTAAAATTTTAGCTTACTAATTTTTTTTATTTTAACTATATCAGTTTTTGTGGGAGCCATATACAGATGAGATATTGGCTATACTGCCGCAGATGTGTACAGTTGGACACGACATATGGACTGTTAGGGTGCCACTTATTTGTTTTGATGTGGTAGAGTGGCATCTTCCCGATCGTGTCCTGCGGCAGTTTGGTCAGACTCAGGGCATTCCAGAGCAGTTTGATACCAACCAGAGACTTCATCGTATTGATCGATGAGGGAGAGCTCGTATTGACTGGCGTATCAGACATGCAGAGTACATCGATATTTGGGATGCACGTCGAGATCACATTGTTCATGGTGATCCTATTTTGAGAGGCCGTTCATATACCGATGACTACATGGCTTGGTTTTTTAGCATTACGGTGCAAGTCATTGGACAGTTTCAGTATGCAGTTTCTGGATACGAGGACGAGAGTTCTACTGTGCGTCTTTTGGTAAGATTACGAAAATTATTTTATGTTATTTGTGTTATATTGTTGTTTTATATTTTACACTATACTGACTGTTTTATTTTTATTTTATAGACTGATTCTATGTCGGATCTCGTGTTGGATGTTCGTCGTGCTTTATCTACGACTGATGAGGACGAGCGAATTCAGATACTACAGGAGATAGAGAGAACAAGTTTCGAAATATTGGTGGTGATTGGTGTTGATCTATATACCTATGCACCTTGGTATGGAGCAGCTCCGGTGTCAGATATGAGTTATACGCCGTCACTATATGTTTCGTATATGCCATCACCGCATATTTCGCAGATGTCATCATTCGATGCTGCACAGATGCCACCACCTTTTGATCCACAGATGGCAGCGCCTTCTTCTTCCTACATCTCCCAAATGACATCACCGGGTACCAGTTGGCCACATGAGTATAATACTTTCTTTTCAGGTCCATCCGTGTATCCAGATGAGAGAGTTGAACGGGTCTCTCAATCCGTAGATGATCCGACAGCATCAGTTATTCCTGAGCAGCATGATCAGCAGATCTCCTCCACTGATATAGGGGAGGAGCCATCACAGTAGGAGCAGCCGATGAGGACCTTCCTGAGAAGATCCAAGCAACCACGGGCACCGCGACGTCCTTGTGGGATTAGTCTTTATTATATTTGTATTTAGTATTTTTTATATTTTTATTATATTATTTTTTATACGTTTGACATTTTTATTCTATTTAATAATATTAAATATTGATTCTATTTTATATTATTTAATTTTAAGTGATCGGATATTATGCTTTGTGCATATGGATACACATACTCGAACGTGTCTCAGAACATTAGGAAGAAAAAATTATGCTGAAAGGACTATAAAAATTATAACGTAAATAATAATATATCGAATATTGCTCTTTGAATTGATTTTGATGGTTACAAAGTATTTGAGAAAATTACTAATGATTTTGGCTTGAAAAAAGAATTATTATATTTTAGGAGCAAAATCGTAATTTTATCAGATCTAATTCGGAAGTCTCAAGAGCAAGAACAAAAGATGTGTAATCTATTGGAGGCAATTTTAATATTTTTGAAAGTATATTTTGTAAGAAAAATAGGTTTATATTTTTGAGTCGATCCATGAATCGACTCATGGCTAAAAGGGCTGAACGGCACGCAAAATTTTTGACTGGCACACTCTGTGAGTCGACCCCTTGATTTTCTTTCTGATAATTTTTATTTTTTAAATTTATTTTTTTTTGATATTTTTTTTAAATTTTAATTTTAAATGAGAAAATAAGTTGAAATGATTTTTTTTATTTTAATTAAAATTAGATTTTTTTTTAAATTCAAAATTATTTCTTATATTTTTTTACTGACCTTCTAATGTCAGTGGCCAACGAAAAAGAGGGAGAGAGAGAGGAAGAGGAGAGAGAGGAGGCAGCTCACCGCCGTGCCGCCGGAGAGACGTTGGAGAAGGGAGAAGAGGGAGAAGAGAGAGAAGGGAAAAGGGAGAAGAGGGAGAAGGAGAGAAGAAGGTGGGGAAAAGAGAAAACGCCATTCCCTTCGACGTTTTCTTTTTTTTTTCTCTTTTCCTTTTTTCTAGTTTTTTTAAATTTTTTTCTTAATTTGTTTAATTATTTTTTTATAATTTTTTAATAAATAAATTTAATTAAAATTTATTTATTAAATTTATTAATGAAGATAGTAATTTGAATGATAATTTTTAATTTAAATTAAAGTTAAAATTTTTTTAATTTATAATTATAATTTCTATTTTATTACCATTTTTTCCCTTTTATTTACTTCTTTTATGATATTTTTTTTAAATTTAATTTATAATTTTTATAATTTAAAATTATAATTTTAGTTTTCTTCCATTTTTATCTTTTTGACATTCTATTACGTATTTTTTTTCTTTATTTAAAATATTTTTTAAATAATTATATTTAAATTAATTTAGTTATTTAAAATGTTATTTTTTATTTCAATTACAATTACAATTTTTATTTCTTAAAATTGAAAATTATAAATTTTGTTTTTCAATTAGAATTATAATTTTTATTTTTTTTCAATTCTATTATTTCTTTTTTTTAGGATATTTTTTATTTTTTTACAATATTTTTTTCTTTTCTTGAGATAATTTTTTAAAAAATATTTTGAAATGGACAACGTAATTTGAAATTATATTTTTTATTTGAATTAAAGTTAAAATTCTTATTTTTTTAAAATTTAATTTATAAATTTCTTTTTTTCATATTTTTTCCTCATTTTTTTCACTTTTTTATGCATTTATTTTTTTTATCAAATTTTACTTCAAATTAAAATTTTAATTTTTTTATTCAAATTTACAATTATATAATTTTTTTATTTTTTTCATTTCTTTCTGTTTTTATGAAATTTTTTAGGCTATTTTTTTATTTATTTGAATATTTTTTAAATAAATTAATTTTAATTTGAAAAGTAATTTGAAATGATATTTTATTTTAATTAATTTTAAAAAATTTATTTCTTTTAAATTTTAAATTATAATTCTTATTTTTCTCAATTTTTTAAAATTTTAATTTTTTAATTGCACTTTTTATTTTTTAAAATTTTTTTCGATTTTTTTTTAAAAAATAATTTGAAAAAAAAATCATCTAAAATTATTTTTTTATTTGAATTACAAATTCAAATTTTTATATTTTAAATTTCAATCAAAATTAAATTTTTATTTTATTTATTAATTTAAAATTTTAAAATTATTTTTTTTCCATTCTTTTTTGATTTTTTTTTTGTGAAAAAATAAAAATATCATTTTGAATGACGTTTTTAAAAATGTCATTTTAAATGACGTTTTCTTCTTTTTTTTTTTCGGACGATGTCATCTTGGAAAAAAAAAGGGGTGATGTGGCAGGAAGAAAATGCCGTTCAAAATGACATTTTTCTCTTTTACATTATTTTGATAAAAAATTAAATTTTAAATTATTTATATAATTATTTTTTTTATATTATTTAGGAAAAGAGCACGACTTGCGATTCATGATGAGCCCACCATCTAAAAGACACGGTTATGGCAATTGGCGTGATGAGATTAACGATCCTTTTTGAGCTCACTGCCTGATGGCTGCCAATGCCATAGTCTAAATATGGTAAGGTTTCCATCACCGTATCAGTCCAGAACCCCAAGAAATGATTATTGACTGTTCAAACAATTATCCCAGCCATTATTTCATTCAGAATTTTTTTGATAAATAGAATATGTTATTTTGATTTTACAATAATAAAATAGTCTCTATAATAATAGCTGTTATAATGATATAATAATAAAAAAATAAAAATAACATAATTATTTTGCAATCTTTTTTATTCGATTAGAAAACATTATTATTTCAAGCCATGCAGCTTTTTACGGAGAGAAGATTGATGCCAAAAAAAAAAAAAAACATTTTATCTCGTGTACAAATAAAAGTAACAATTGCCCTTATATACATTATAGCAAACAGTTTGAATAGATTCAATCCCATTCATACATTTTTTTTTTAAATGTAAAATTGGAGGTGGTGCCCACCCAGAGTTTATTGATTTGAGGGACGGAATCTTCAGAAGAATGGCCCACGCGTGCACTGGTCTTGTTCTTGATTAATCATGTATTCTGACTGGATTGATTGACCTTTGGGATGGATCACGTTGCTACGGCCATGCAACGTGATTTCCATCAGAACTTTGTACAGGAGGAGCTTCTTTCTACGCTCTTCATTTTTTTTTTTTTTTTTTTTTGATACAGAGCCCTTCTATTTTTTTTTTTTTTTTGCTAACGGATCACACGGCTTTGATGCAAATGCACCCCCATCAAACCAGGATATAAAATATCATGCAAAATCCAAGAGCACATCTGGCTATGTCACCAAATCCAATCTCTGATGTACTCAGTAACAAAAAAAAAATGATCTAGTCTGTCGTAATATTCGTCTCTTAAAAGATATGACGGATCGACACTTCGATAAATTTTGGAGAGAAATTCAGATGTCATGGATAAATAGATGAACCTCCAAATGTCTCGTGTCATCCTAGATCTAATCGATGATAGTCACTGAATCGCCCTCAATGCAGATTCTCTTCATCCGCAGCTCTCGTCTGGCGTAGATAATATCCACCCAGACAGTCCAAAGCTCCATATATGATATGAATGCTCGAACAAATATGAACCCCCACCACTAGCAATTTGGTGTCTGATCTCCAAATGACAAAGCCAGCACCGTCTATACCATCTCTGACATTGTCGTTGAAATTAATCTTGACAAACTCCGAGGACGGGGACTCCTAAGAAATGAAGGTAACCCTTCGATTCGCTGTAAGAACAGTATAGGAGTCCCAAGACTCGAGAGTGTTACAAGATAAGCCAACGGCATCGAAACGACAATACTCCTCAGCCAGCCAGTGAAGAAGGAAGGGGCAGAATAGTGATCTCAGGTGCAAAGGAAGCAGAGACAGTAACAGTGGGCAGCATATGTGGCACCTCCCTTTGAGATTGAGGCACGGTAGATAACTCTCCCTAAGATCGAGACACGATCATTGAGGAGGAATCAAAAATTGTAGTCTTCCGCTCTCTCTAATATCCGATATACAGACATCACCTTGGCATCGAAGACTAGACTATTCCTAGAGAGTCAGATCTGATAAACGACATACGCCAATTCCCCTCAGATCCAAGTCGACCCTTTGGTTATGCTCCCGTGAATCTATCCAGAAAAGGGCCCATCCAGGAGCCTCCGATCACCTCCCAGGGTTGGCCCCCCGCCCTCCTCTAAATCAATCTCGCTCTCGAACAGCGTAGGATAGCATGCTTTGTCGACTCCTCCAAACTGCAGATCCAACATCAGGAGATCCATACCCCTATTCCTAAGCAGCATACGAGTTAGAAGCCAATCCCAAGCAACCTTCCAAATAAAGAGCCTCACTCTAGGACAGGCAATTACCCTCTAGATCCGAGTAGCCTTGATCCTCCTGTTCGGCGCTACCTAGCATATAGAGCTGCCGAAATGGGCCGATTCGGTCCGGCCTGACCCAGCCCAGCCTACAAGGGCCTAAAATTTGATGGGTTAGGCCGGACTAAGCCCAGCCAAAAAATGGAACAGCATATAGCTGGCTCAGCCCAATCCTTTAAGGGCCGTAGACCGGGCCGGACCAATCCATCAAATATTTAAAAAAAATGGTACAGCCTGAGAGAGAGTCTGGAGTGGAACCTAGAGAGAGATCGAAAGAGCCCGAGGAGAGGCAGAGATCAGGCGTCATTGATGCTGCGGCCGGATCGGAGAGCCTGGAGTGGAAGGGAGGAGGGGGCATACAGTGTACCTTACGATCGGACTTCGATACAACGGTGACGATGATGAGGAGGAAGGAGAGGATCCAGGAGGGGAGGCACTAGGCAGAGAAATCAGGCATGGGAGGGCATCACAGCTATCCGATCTGACTCGAAGGTGGCGGCACCGACGATGAGGAGAAGGAGAGGAATCTAACTTCTGAGAGTCCGGAGGTTGGATGGAGCGTCCGTCTGCAGAAGGAGGAGGGGGAGTATCTTGATTCGTGATCAGACTTGGAGGCAGCGACGCCGACAATGAGGAGGAGGGGTGATTTGAGAGCTCGGAGGGCGGCGGTTGGATGGGGTGTGAGACGAAGATTAACTAATCGAGAGCCAAAGGGAGAGGAACCGGTGATTGTCCTGCGGAAGTGGTGAATAGTGAAAACTGAAAAAAATGAACAAAATTTTTTTTAACATTTTTTTGTCCAACAGGACTAGTCCAGTCCAATCCATCTTAGCCCTTGAGCTGATATGGGGCGGGCCAAAAAATCTGATTGTTATTTGGGCTATTAATACGGCAATCTGGCCTACTCCATTTACAGAGTTGAGCCGGACCGAGCCGACCCTATGGGCCAAGCCCATTTTGACAACCCTACTCGCATATCACAGAGAAATCCCTCATAGGGTCTGTACATTTTTAACCCACAGTTTTTCCACTTATTATAGCAACATAGTTGTCTAGATCTATCCACGTCCCCTGTAGTGCAAAACATGTATGCAAAACACAATTATAAAGATTAGCCAAAAACCCCAAGGGACCATTCCCTCGTGGATAAAAAATTTACATAGAAATTTATATTTATCTAGATAAATATTTTTTAAATAATATTTAGATAAAAAAATAATTTATCTATATTTTTTTATACATAGAAAAATGACTTCGAAATCTTTTATCATGTTCTTTTATATTTTTCTAAATAAGTTATAAAAATTTATCCATATTTTTCATAATATCTTTTATAATTTTCAAATTTAAAAAAAATAAACAACTAAATTATTGAGTATCGAATGAAGACACTGAAGATAACGATGGAGTATCTTAGGAATAAAATTAAATATATATTTTACTGGTTGATGATAAAGTGACTTAACTATCTCCTAAGTGGATAATTTTTTTTTTCATTTTATGGATAAATGCTATCCATAAAAAAATAACTTATTCATCTTGAAAAATATAAAAATATAAATAAAATAATTACCCTCAAAAAATGGATACTGAAGGATCAGCTTACCACAAAACTTGCAGCTTGATCAGTTTCATGAAGGAACAAGATTTTCAGAGACTAGGGCCGAGCAAATAACTAAAACTCGAAGAAACCCACTCAATCCAACTCAATAAACATCAGTTTCGATCGGTTGAAAGACATAAATCGGATGGAATCGAATTGAGGTTGGTAAAAAATCAATTATTTATGATCGAATTCAGTTTTTACATTTTTAACCCATATGAAACCGAATCTAATTGATTTAGTATTTCATAAACTCATTTTCATTTTGAGACGGCATCATTTAGACTTCAATATTTCGTTTAGACTTCATTCTAAAGATTTAATTTTTTTATATTAAATTAATAAAAAAATAAATAAATTTAAATAAATTAATATTGGACTTAAAATCAATATTGGATCAACATTGAAGTCCAAATCGATATAACTCATTCAAATTTACTGTAAACCATTCGTTTCGATTTCAAATAATTTATATATGATAAATATTAATAATAATTTTTTTTTTAATTTAATTAAATATGATCGGAATCCGGTCGACGTTTAGTCTTATCATAGGCTTATTCGCAAAGAGGCTACCACATCCTGCACCACTTTATCCTGCTGAGGATACTAACGACAACGGTACTAAATTACGCAACTCAACAAAGCATGGCAAGTCAAGCCTTTTAAAACAAATGATCATCCCAATTCAATTCATAAAATATATAGCACTCACACTTGACGACGGTTATAGTACTTCCACTGGATCAACCCTGCAAACCCATCTGCAGCATTGAATAACCCTACATCTATGCACCGTACTTTTTGCATATAAATTCTGTAACCGCTCGGACTGGAATGATAATCGCCAGGACCGGATCACCGAAGGATCAATATATTGACTGCAAAATATTTTTAAATCCAGCAATCAACTTCTTAAATTTGTGTCATTATTCCCTATTACCTATCTACATAGCTCAATATCACATTCTTTTCTTCGAGGTTCTCAACTTGAATATTTGAGTGACAAAATTAGTCCTTTTAATATTAATCCCTAGTTATGCAAGGGATTTACATATCGAAATAAGCAATATATTTACCAAAAACGAAATAGCAATATATGGATCACATACATATGTGTATAGGCTACACGAAACATACCGGTGTTAAAATTTTTGGGTGATTCCAAAAACAAAAATTGCAGAATTATCCTAAATGAAACAAAGAGATAGCTTGGTGTCATAAACCTAAAATTCTATTCCTTTAGGATAACTTAGCACGGCACAAGAAAGTTCAATGGTAGTCCTTCCAAGCTCTCTAAAAATTTATAAGCCTGCTCAGTAAAATTGGGTTGGGCTTAGGTTCATTTTCAATAGGCCCACCCTGGGTTTATTGTGCTTGTGCACCTTTAAGTACTGATAATATCCCTCTGCCACAAAAAACTGGTGGGAAAAGGATGAAGGCGAACTGGAGGAGATAAATACAGAATATTATCAACATACCCCATTAACATTAAGGAAATTAGATCACAACTTATATATGAAGGTCTCGTGATGCAATAGCTGTGATTCTTATAATATTGATCTAGGCTAGTCACCCTCACTTTGTGAAGTCTGCAGTGATAATGGCGGCAAGAGGGTAGATGAGGACTCCAAAGGCTCATGAACCACTGAGTTAGATGAAATAGATACAGGGTTGCCCTCCAATTGCAGCATAACGCTCCCAAGAATCTCGGTTAATGTTTTCTTGAACTCGGCTTCATCCACAATCTTCCCATCGTCTGCATTTACCATCTTGAAGGCCTCATTCACAACAGCATCAACCTGAAACAGTAATCAGATTGTTATAACCTTGAAATGTTACAGATTGATGCACTTGTTAAACCGTACTATCAAGTATGGATCCAAAATCCAAGGATGTTATCATATATTCAGAAAATGCTCTGAAAACAGATCACTTTGGAAGAACAAAATATAAAAATATAAAAATATAAAAGAAATATAAAAGAAATATATAGGAATTCTAAAGAGATGGTTAGCACCTGACTTTCTTGAAAGAAAAGAAAAATCTATTGCTGAATGATTGTAAATTATCTAACAAGTCTATAAATAAAACATAGAGGGATGTTTCTTCTAAAGAGAGGAACCAATACATATTAAAGATACACATAGATGATAGATGACCTTCAAGTATGACTTGATACATACAAGAAACGGAGACCCAGCAACGTAGCTCAAATATATCATGTGCTGGAATGCAGGTATGATTAATAACTTTTGCAAGCATCATGAACGAGAATTGGACATTCAGTTGTTGCCATATGGAAATAACTGTTTTCAGCTTCAAAGGACTTTTAAAAAAAAAGTTGTCGTAGATTTTTTTCACCATTCCTCTACATAAAAATATATTTTTTGATTTTACCACACCAATACAATTGATATCATTGATTTTTATATTGACTTGCTTGGAGAGCATCAAAATATATATAAATTTCGGTTTCTAGACATTTGTTGTAATAAGATCATGTTCGGTGATTTGGAACTTCAGCTTGAATGGACTACGGTTGATTTTAAAATCATCAACTCCTTTTACAGAGAGTTATTGAAGTGTGTAAACCGGTTCTAAAAATATATATGCACTATTTGTGCATTTTAACCTACTACGAACTTCAATTTAACTTTTTTTTCTAATAGTAGGAGCATCACAAATTAGAATAATCTGAGTCAAACACTTGGGAAACAGCTCAAGGTTAAAACCTCCTACCAGATGGATGAAAGGTGCAATCTTTGGGCTATATCTAGTTTGCGCAGTTTAACTTCTTTGAAGTCTGTTTTTGTTAGTCTTCAATATGGTAGGCCAGAACGGATTGCTTTTTCAGCTGTTTTTTAGAATTTCTCTATCATGTTCTCAAGCTCCCAACAAATCGTGAACAGGAGAATTAATTCGAAACTATTTAAACATGTAGGTTACCTGATCAACGGCACCATAGGGAGGTAAATCTGCAGAGGAAGCCATCCTATCTAGTGCAACCCGAAGATAGTCCTTTGGTGTTTTCTGATGCTGATCCTTCGGTAGGTCTCTCCACACCAAATCCAACAACTGTAATGACCCAAAATGTAATGTTTAATGAAGACTTAATTTTTTTCCTTTCGAGCAAAATTAGTATTCCAGGAAAGAAAGAAGTTGAGAGATGATTGCTTCCACCTCTGTCAAGAAATGATGTGGAAATTTTCTAAGTCACATACACATAAAATTGTTTAGTAGTTCTCAAGATGATCAATTAGTTGTAATACATGGTCAACCGAGTTTCTTTTCTCATCTCTTTAATCATCAGAAAATGAAAATTTAGAGTTGCAATTGGATTTGTAATGTCATGTTTTAGTCTGCTTCTTCAAAGTATATTGTTCATGCATGAAGTATTGACTCGCCATTGTTATTTGATCCACAAGTCCTTAGACCAAATGGCACTACTTTGTGGTCTAAAAATGTCAAACTAAAGCCAAACCAAAGTTCAGTTATTGCACTATGAAGATTATGAGGTGACTATAGTTATGTAATGAAACCCAAACCCACACCCCCCCCCCCAACCCCAAAAAAAAAAGGTGGAAAAACTATACTACTTGCAGTAATCAAGGTTCCATGCAATTTTGTACTGATAATGTCTAGGACCTTAATGATGCATGCACACAGTGAAATAAATTGTTAAACAAGAAGGTTTCTATCATGATGATTGTATCTCTAATTGATTCCGCATCATGTATGATGACCACAAACCATTTTCACTAAGCACATAATAAGGCAAAGGACAGGAATTGATGACACCTAATGTGTGCTAAGGTTTGCTCTCCACCTCCCTCCTTGGTTAAGAGAGTGAGAGGGAGTCCTTGTATGACTCAGAAAAATCAGGCACAACCTTTGTCAGGTTTGGTCTTCTTGGTTTTCGACCCTACAGAAACAAATCAAATCTGAGATGGCACATTCCATCACATTAAAGAATGGCTTTAAAACTAATTAAAAATGAAGTTATTATGGAATGCACACTTTGGAAAACCTTTCAAAATTCCTAACAAATTATACCTACAAGGAGCTGTACTAATATTTGGTGAATGCTGATAACGTTAGAGTAACCACAAGAACATCTAGCCCACATCATACAAAACAATCTTTTGACATGTGAGTCCCTTGTATTGACATACAAGCCCCACCCAGGTGCAACATTGAATGTCTATTCCATATGTTCTTAGCAGTTCTGTGGTTTCATCTTCACTAAAGGGATAAACTAAACGATAGCTTGTTTATTGTGTCCATAACTCCATATATAAGAAATTTCATGTAAGAAAGCAAAAGGGATGCATTCTGCAACAACTCCCATTAAAAAAAGCATTTGAAAACCCACATTTCCTTAAGGAACAAAAATTTACAAAATAGCAACCATTTTCTATAGGGCCCATTTTAACTCATGCATGCTGTCTCCATGGATATCTCCCAAATGTGCAATCAAGGGAGATCTGGATTGCACAATTTCTCCCAAAAAAAGAAATTCTCAAAACAAAAAAAGAAGGAAAAGATGTTAGAACCTTTTTAAAAGGTGATTACTGCCATTCCTGTTTTCTTTGGATTATGCAATCCCTGCATCTGCAGTTGCACCTTTCTCCCCCCCACCTCTAGACCTCTATTCAAGTTTGGCGCATACATGTAAGCATCCAAACAAGCCAACCAACATATTGGAAATGACAAACAAGCACATCTCCATAACAACTTCTATTACAAAAGCATGGAAAACATTTTAAAGGCGAATTTAATTATTAAACAATTAAAAGCATAATGTTGATATTAAAACCTACCTTATCCAATTCAAATTTGTTCGATAATAGTCTCTTGATGCCACTCCCATCAAAGGTGTTTTCACTATGGGCAACAATGACAGGGTGCTCTTGGAGGCATTGGATGATGTTGTTCAAAAGCTTTTTAAATTCTTCAAAGAAGGTATCTTGAGAAGCAGGTTGTTCAAGCCGATCAGCAGGAAGTGATTGCAAAGCAGGTTCCACGATGTTACTCATGACCTATTAGAATAAACCGACATGGCTCGTTATGGAAATACAAAATTGTATAATCATGGTAGGAGCTTCTAAGTTTTACGGATTTGTAGCTCGCTAGTAGATTGTAGATTTCAGCATAAGCACATGCTCCACTACCAGGATATGTGGTTTAGATGCTACTCATAAACTGACTGCATGTGCTTAGCAGACTGTGATAAAATTGAGGAAAAAGTGTGAATATAAAAACTTGTTGTCATAGTATATCCAAGACATGATAGCATATAAGATATAAAATCAACTCCTCTCAGTTACCCAAGAGTCAGAAGCTGGTGGCATGCCATGCTCAACCGTGAGTTGTTGAAGACCCACTGTCAAGCACTTGCGGAGCGACTCATTTGCTGACTCCATCTGTGAGAATATGGAAAGTGCCTCTGGTTCAAATTTTGGGCTCTCAACAAACTCCTTCACATCTTCCCCATCAATTCTCAAGATGATGATTGGGTCCCTTTTAAGCCCAGCTGCCATGCCCAACAAAATATCAGAAAGTACCTCCTTAAACTCAGACTTGCTCACTTGTTCTTGCTTTCCATGCGTGAACTCATTCAAAACCTTCAGACAACAGTGTAGGAACATCATTATTTGGCATATAAATGTATAAAATATATAAGTAAAATGAATTATATTGTTTCATTTTCACTCATTCCCGATTGAGCTAAATTGCAGATAACAGACAATGCAGACTCAGAGTTATAAGAAACCGTTTTAAAAGATAAATTCCGAGGTGATCACCATGTTAAATCAGCAAAATCAGTATTGACCAAATGGTGTTATTTGATGGTGAATGTAGGAGCACTGCTTGATCATCTCAACCATATGGTAAAGAGCATCTTATATTGATCCTACAATAGGTCTGGTGGTGATGGAGATTTCCTATCATGCTGACAGTTACTCCTTAAGTTAAAGATATTCTTCAAACATATTTCCTTGGAGATGATCTCATTATTATGGTGCTAGCTAGTTAGGTGCTTAGTTCATTTCCGAAATGCAAATCAAATTTGATCTACAGAATTATTTTCTTAAGATGATTTTTAAAGCTCACGGTTCATTGGTGCTTTCATTACAAGTTTCACAATGTGAGACACTGGACTAATTAAAAGAAAACATCTTGCAGCAGACGATTTCTGTGCTCTTAGTAGGGCAGCAAAAATAGGTGTTAAATCATTGCTATCTGGTGATTAGAAGACATGTCAAGCCTCACCAGATGATGGAGATTAAATGGAAAACTTCACAAACGACTGTTACCGCCTCAAACCATGGCCCTCTTAAAAGCTAGTTAGCCTTCCTATAGATATTAATAGCTTGCCTATTTGCAGGCTGTGACAGGAGGCCAATGATGTCACTAAAGAAAACTACTATTCGACTTAACACATGCCATGCACATGAGACAGCATCACCTTATCTCAATGTTTGGCTTTTCCCAACAGCTTCCCTTCCCCTTTTCAGTCACATAAGACAATGGAATATCCGCATGGGATGTATGATGCCATGGGGGTCGATTCCATTATATAACAGTAACTTTTATGATTCCAAATCCCCCAGGCCTCATTAGCCCGATCGGGGGGCACTGTTGCAGAGTGCTGTATAAGCCATATATTGACACGGCAGCATATCTGCTGCACTGGCATAGTATCTAGAAAGCCTTCCGAATACTCTTTATGGTTTGCAGCATATGACAACCGTGTTCTATTATCATGTAATGCAATGTTCCAAAACCCCAACAAATTTGCAATTAATTGAATTAAAGCAGCTTAAGAAGTCTAAAGTCCACCTTGACAGAGACCAACGCTTTGCAAACATGGTAATCCTACCACACCCTTAAATACAGGGCCAGGTTGTATCTTTCATGCGAAAGAATGACTGATCTTTTTTCATGATGTTGACCATTGGATTGCAAACCGCACATATCACAAAGCAGTTCGAACACCTCCATTTGTCCACCTTCATGAATCTGGAAGTGACATTGTGTGATTCAACAGTGGATTCAGCAAAGTGAAATCCGTCTTTCGCGCGAAAGATACAATCCCTGCCCCTTAAATACACCGAGCTTCAAACATCTAAGCAGTGCACAATATGAAGTGAACCTCACAATGCTCAATGCAAATTTATAATCTGCATTTTTGCATGGGAAACTAACCAATAACTGTATTAGACAGAAAATAAACCAATTCAGTTGCAGGTCTCGATTCAACTCTCACCTGTATTCCAATATAAGACCAATGCATCTAAGATTAACCAATTACTAAATTTACATCAGCTTTTGTTTTGAAAAGTCAATAAATTTTTAGGGCAACCCCTCCCCCAACCACCCCCCCCCCCAAAAACCCCACCCCTGCCAAAGAAAAAAAAAAAAGAAAGAAAAAAAAATACTGCAACTGAAGATGTTACCAAATTGTTATCATGCTTTCATTCCACGCATTTATCACTTATTTCTTTATATTGTTTCTCGATATTTTGTCAATTGAAAAGTATTTTTGTTCATGTTTTGCACATTGTTCTGTTGACCAACTTCTCCTATGGTGGCGACTCATATAATCCTATACCATAGCATGTCACAGGACAACTTCATATTTTACTGTCAAAGAAAGTTCATACAGATGTTCATCAAAAGAAAAAAGAAAACATCAGCCAAGGATCAGATAGATCATTTCAGCATTTATCTTAACCTTGTATCACATAGTGTATAGTTAATATAACATCAGGTCACCGTTGTGGATAACAAACATAGTACAAGGTAATCAGGGTGGTGTATGGTCGCGCAAAGACCAATCTACCTAAAAGTTTAACATAATGCTAACCCAGGTTGTACACTGGTAGGTAGGAGGTGAAGAACGGAGAGGCGTACTCGTAATTTACTTGTCTTGGTGAAATAGGCAAAGACAGACAAAGAGGTACAAGGACAACATAAATATTTTCTAAGTTAGTCAAAAAATCACAAATTTTCCACAAAATTCAATTGGAAGAACATCAACTAATTGTTCTCGCACGATCAAATTATTTACGAATTATTTAACATTATCGAATGTCACAAATTGTTCATGAACATCTCGACTTGTTTATCAAGTAGATGTGGCGGTGGAGAAGGCGGGTACCTCAGAGTAGATGTGATCGGAGTCCGGCGAGCTGCCCTGGGCCGGGAGGCCGAGGGCCACGCCGATGTCGGCGACGGCGGGCTGGAGCTCCTTGACGGAGAGCTTGCCGTCGTGGTTGACGTCCAGCTCCTGGAACTTGTGCTCGACGAAGGTGGTGAAAGCCTCTTTGTTCTCCACCAACTCCCTTATCTCCGTCCCGTCCAGCACCACCCTCTTCTCCTCCTCCCCTCCCTTCTTCCCCTTCTCCCCGCTCTCTTTCCTCCCCAACCAACTCGCCATCTCCCCACTCCCTCCCCAACTCTATTTATGATGCAGCGGGTGTGAGTCCTGTGATCTCCTTGTGACCTCCCCCCTTTTTGCTTTCCTTTCTCTCTTCCCCTGCCTTTTTATCTCTCCTCTCTTTCTCTCCACTGTCTTCCTGCGTCTGGGCTTTTGGGTGATGTGAAGAAAGAAGGGGGTGGGGATTTGTGGAGAGGGAGGGAAAAGAGACAACCGCCATCGGCCACCCACGAGATCCGGGTTGGAACACGTGGTGCTGGGCGGCTTTAAATTGGATCTTTTTCTGCTCTTGTTTTGTTAGCTCTCTCTTCTTTCAAACGTGTGACGGGAGGCGAATTAAGCGCCTACCCGCTCCCGTCCCTTGTCGTCATCCACAGCCATCTCCGTCGGTGGTGCGAGAGAAAAAGATTTTTTCTTGCTTATGAGCACGTGACTGCAACGACCGCGGACGGACAGGCCGCTTTGGCTAAGATCAGCCGATGCAATGCAGCCGAGCTAGGTCCAGCCGGTGAGCTAAGTCCCAAACTCGATTTAACTCAAAGTATTCGGATTCATATGGCCGACTATAATATTTTAAATTTTAGCTCGATTAGATTAAAAAAATCAAAACCGGCTCGATTCAATTTTAATTTTAATTTAAATTTTAATTCGAACTCGAATTTAAACATTAGTCTAATATAATATATATTTATAAATAAAAATAATATTATAAAAAATATATAAATTTAAGTAAATTCTCAAACTTTCAAACCAAGTAAATTATCATTCGGCTTTGATTGAAAAAATTATTCAAATAACTTGGGCTCCATAGCTTAGATCCCAGTTGAGCTTGAGCAGCCCAACCCATTTGAACCTTTCGTCAGTGCTTAGAGTCACAAATATTTCTAGCCTTCACTATTCTACATGTAAACTTCTTTTGTCTTGCGTATCTATAACAGCTTCAGGTTGACGCAATTAGGATGATTGGTGGTGCAATCAAATGGGGAAGTATCATTAACTTGTCATGAAAACCTTCTTGATTACACGCTGTGTTTTGAAAACAGAAATTTTGTGCATATATAATAATAATATTAATGCAGCATAGATCCGAGATTTCTATATCGATTCGATTGTTGAGTCGCAGTAACTTGTCGTGTCGGGATAAGCATCCGATGAAACTGGCAGACTGTGACAATTGTCCACGTCACGTCGAGTTCATGGAAACATGTCATGGCATGTATACAGGAAAGGGCAGGTGCCAGATGATAGAGGCCACTGTTCTGGATACATGTAGCATGTGGTTTGATGGTCAAAAGGCAGGTATTAGGGACTGGATTATTCGAGATATGAGATCCTTTCTTGTGGATTTAAGCTAGACTCTGGCCAGGAACCTAAAGCTTGTCCAGATCTTGACATTGAGCTCCAACTGGTCAAAGACAACTTGTCATCAATCACTTTAGCGATATGAGCCATATTTGACAGTGATTGCGAATAGGCTTCACAGGCATTTGAACCTAAATCTTTAAAAAGGTGACCGATGCGTCTTAAATTCTTCATCTGGGAGATTTTTTGCTCGGCTGATATTGTGTGGATGGCATGAATTATGCTGCTTGTAAGAATATATGTATGTATATGTATGTATGCATGTGCGCATGCACTCACATATATATCGAAATACTATGCCATATCTAGGATTTAAAACCTATCCTTTGAAGGCTTTAAAATCATCGCACACCCAATGGTGATTTTTCTATCTCTCGAACAACTAGTTTTTTGAAAATTGATCCTTCGCCCCACCAAATCAACATAGTCTGCTAAGTAAGCAGACACTTCGAAATTCCAATTTAGCATCTATAAATACTAATGAATAAATTGTTTTATTGGAAACCTATACTCTTGTTCATATGGATCGAGGTAATACATATATACACACACATACATACATATACATATACATATATATATATATATATTTTCCTAGTTACATCATCTCTTTCAATATTTCTTTAGTTACCGGATTTGATATTTTGCTTCCTTTCACATTATGTATAGATTAACAATCTATGCCGCACTCTTTTTCTTCTACACTTGGACACGTCTCTTGCACCAACCTTCATCGTATGATTCATTCCTGAATTAAAAGAAGAGTGACGCAACATGTCTCTCCTTGATCCATTTTTGCCCTCCTTAAGTATTTCTCAGCATATTTGCATTTATTTCCCTAGCAAGCCTACATGTTGCATCATCTTTTTGACCTCTAACAACCAACTTGAACTTCTCTATCTTTTCTTTAAAAAAAAAAAAAAAATCCTCTTAATCCTTTCCCCTATGTTTCTACATCTCACCGCTTCTCCTCTGTAACACAAACACACATTACAATTTTCACGGATCCTAAGTTTAATGGAGTGCCCCAACATGTCTCTGCCTATCTCTCTCTCTCTTCAAATCTCTTGTTGTACTTGTTTATTTATCTCACTTTTTTAAGCTAGGTTGTGTTTCAAAAGTCTAGTAATAACTAGTGAAGATCTTCTAAACTTAATATACATACATACAAACATCCATCCGTCCCAATGCATTAGGCCCTATCTAAAATCATGTGTGCTTTTGGGACCAAAGGAAATGTTTGTCCACTGTAGTTCCACGCAAGAGGCAAGAACCATGTCAGCAATGATTTAAAACATACGTTCTTTTAGACCAGGCATTTTATACTATGTTTGAAATGTGCTTACAGTTTTTACCCAAAAAAATAAATAAAGTGCTTACGATTTAAATGATACAAAATCGTCTGGGTAAAATAAAACTTCAATTGTCTACTCTAAGAGGAAATTTTATTTATCATCAGAATTGGATTTTGAATCAAAATTGGAATGGTTATAAATCCATCAGTATATTTAATTTGTGATCGAGATCGGAGCCGGAGTGGAATTTGAATCTTAGAGAAAAGTATAGATTGATTTTTGAGATATTGGGGTATTCTTATTCTCCTATAAAATTAAAATAAGTATGAAACTTTTCCAAATCAAATAGCTAAAATGAGATTCGCTCGTTTTCATTTCTATTCTAGGTCCAACTATCTCCAACCAAATATATCCGTACTATATTTTATAGCTTTAACTTGTTTTAGATAGTCCATATATTTTTTAAAAATAATTAGACCAAACTTGCCATTAAAATATAATAGTTGCTAGGTGCATGGTACGAATACATGCCTAATTAAAATCATATGCAAAGTTGAAGATGTCCGCTAAACCCACGTGATGCACATATTTTCTCCACATGCATGGATTTCTCACACACACAACACCTAGTGTGGCCCATCTTGCAGTTTATGCAGCCCACCTCAAAGGAGCCTATCAACGTAGTAAAGTCATACAGCCCATGAACAAGGGAAACCGAAGCATACTGTATAAAGTACACTTCTAGAATTTATTTAAACCATTTCGTTATACACAAATATATACTATTCACATGTTATACAACGAACAAGGTTATATCCACTCCCAATTAAAGTACGGAGGCATATGGCAACATGACCCTTGGAACCATAGATTCAAATTAATAAGAAGTTGCCCAAAGTAATGATCAATTTTAGAAGCTGCCTCACTGCAAATGGAACAAAAACTAATGAGAGTTTATATTGATGGTGAGGTTGCATGGAAATCTCATTGTTGACACGCCGGCTCAGTATTAAATTAAATGGTGGCCTCCTGACACCTAATTCATGCCAAATGCTGGAATTTATGTCTCTAGCAAAATATGATTCCATAAATTAGTAGAAACATGACTAAAAATGAATGGTTAAAATCTCCATAGCTTTATCAAGTATATATTTTTTAATCAATACATGCATCTTTTATTTCCCACTATTCGAGAGAGGAGATGGTGTAGTCCATAAGTATCAGTACATTGTGAGGTATATAACTAATCATAAAATTCTTAATTTAAATTAAAGATTTAGAACCATCTATTCTATCCGGGGGTCTTGCCTACCTTCATATATAAAAAATTTGAAATATCCATTGTATGCCTTGCACATACCCGTTACTACACAGAAAATTATTTTTTTATACTTTTATTTACGTAAGATATCTGTGCTTAAAGGAATAGTCGGATAGAAAGAACGTCTACCTAATAAAAAGAGATGTAGTCTTAATTTTTTTCATATCAACATAAAAATAAAAATCCCCAAGAACTTCCATTACAATGCGATCTATTAGTCACAAACATAATAGGAAGATCAATTCTTTCACTCAACCGGTTATATTTTCGTTCACGTGCATTGCACGTACTGGCACTGATATTCCAAGCCGACCTCGTGCAGGTGTGCCTCTCCACGTGCCCAGTTCCAGTTCTAGAGCGTTGCGTTTACAAGGCAAACCGTTACTTTTCATTTTCAAGTATGAACCATGGCCCTTTTTATTATCTCCTTTTTTGTCTCTATAGGGTGTACCGATAAGAAATAAATGCCGCCGAGGATCACTCGACCGCAACCCACCAGACCTCCAGCGTTACCTCCGAGGCGGCCAAAGGGCGGGCCGAGCGGATTCGAACTCACCGCATCCCCCCGTCCCCTCCCTTCCCGCTGTTTCGCGACGTACACAATACCAAAACCAAACAAAACAAAATTGCTCCTCGCCCGATAGCAGCACCAACCGGCATCACCTATATGTGGCTCGAGACGATTAGTGCTTTGTACTATAATTCACATTGAGTCGGTGAAATCCACCAATATCTTCTTGGCACATGGCATAGTTTTGTTGAGGTCTTGTGTTGGGGGACTCCTAGCATCCCCGGAAATGAAAACCCATTTCCCGTGTGCGTTGGTTTCGCTGCTCTCCCCCGCCCCCCCCAGCTCTCTTGAGTTGCCCATAAATCCCCCCGCATAAAATGTCTCCTCAAAAACAAAATCAAGCGCGCATCGCACTCATCAATCATCAAGAAATAAAAATAAAACCAAATTCTCGTCCCCGTCTAATTTTCCCTCTCTCTTCCCGTCCCTTTTTTTCCCTCTCTCTCCCTTCAAAACCCTACCTTCCGGCCTCCTCCTCCCTTCTCTCTCCTTCGCCATGTCCGGGGTCGAGGGCTCCAGCCTCCAGCCAGCCGAGCTCCGGCTGCCGTCGCCCCACCAACGAGCGCCCCAGATCCTCCGCCCCGCCGCCCACCGCCACTTCCCCTTCTCCCCCGCACCCAGGCCCTCCTCTCCCACCCCCGGCCTTGATCCCCACGCCCTCCCCTGCCGATCGCTCGGACCCGCCGACAAGGACCGGATCGCCGACGTGAGTGCCGCCATGCTCGTTTTGCACTTGGTTTCTTAGGCGTTGTCTGTTCTTGATTTTTTTTTTTTTGTCTTTCTTCTATTTTCTTCCGGTCTTTCATGATCATCTGGATGTTTCTCCCTTTTACTTATTCTTTGATCTTATTCGGTTTTATCTCGATTCAAGGTGATATGGGTTTTGATTTTCTTTGATTTTTTCATCTTGCCATGATGTTCTTGGAATTGTTTTCTTGATGATGATGATATATTACTTTTTAATGTCATGTGGCTTTATAGTTTACGGAATTGGTTATGTGACCCAAGATTATATATCATCTGTGAAGAGAGGGAAAGTATTAAGTCTTTGATGAGTCTAGTGGTACAGCATTAGAGGTCTAGGAAAAAATAGAAGGCCTTTTGAACAAAATAGAAATTGTCTGTGAGTTTTCATCTAAATTCTTGTTTGGGTTATGGGTATTGTTCTGGGCGATGGAAGGGATTTTTGATATATGCTATGGTTTTCTAGTTTACATCATCTCAAATTCTAGCAGCAAAATGCATCAGAATGTTGAATTTCATGCTTTGTATATGTTTATGAATTAGAGCATCCTAGGTTGCTTTGGATTTTTTTTTGGGGTAACGTAGGCTGGTTTGGGTTATGGAGGAGTTTTGACGAGTATATTGACAAGGTTATGGTGCTAGACCCTTAGACAAATGTCACACCGTGCAAGCAAAAAGTCCTAGATTGTAAGTGTAGCTGCTGAGGTTATGTAGATTGTAGACGGAGGTGATAGGTGGTGGTCTTTGGTGATTGTGTATGTTGTCCCCCACGAGGTTGTTTTGAAACTTTAATCCACAATTGACTGTAGACTGAAATTACTTGACCTCTTTTTCAGCAATTCTCTGCCTTAAACTTTGATGCATTATTGATAAAAGGAAGACAAATTTACTATCACAATCTATTGGGAATTTGCCAAGCATACACTTTCAATGAAATTTTGATTCTCACGTGTATGGAAGGTGTGCTAGAATATCAGATGGAGGGAGAATCTGCAAAGGTGAATGCAAGTATTGTGTAACAATAGACTAACTTTAAGCACTATATGGGAATCACAAGATCGAGTGACATAATATGATAGGATTTTCAGATTTCACATGTCTAAACTAATGACATTGGGTTCTTGGTTATGATTCTTTTCTGTGTGATTTGTGGACTTGCAACAGTGTATGTGCTGACTTTCTAAATTGGTTGCTAGCAACCTGATTTTGCCATGGTTGTATGCCTTCTATTTGCTTGATGCTTGTTGCTGTAATCAAGGATCATCCATTGCACCATATGATACTTTTCCATGTGATTTGTGGACTTGCAACAGCGTATGTGCTGACTTTCTAAATTGGTTGCTAGCAACCTGATTTTGCCATCGTTGCATGCCTTCTATTTGCTTGTTGTCTATTGCTGTAATCTAGGATCATCCATCACATTTCAATCTTCACATCTCGATTTCACTCGAGCATGTGCAATGGAAGATATTTAGTTCAAGAGATATTACACCTTTGGTTGAGATTGTAGTGTGTTTGCCAAATGTCCACATGGACATAGGTCAGTGCAATATGCTTAAATAGAGTTTCACATGGAAATTGTGGAATAACCATAAAAAGAGATGTTTAATAAATGCTCTTGCATATAATTTATGTGGAGTGTCCACAATAATGTTCCTGAAATGTTTTTTTTCTCTAGGTGATGCTTAACTTGATTCTCCCAAGTAACTCTTTTAAGACTGCCTTTATTAAAGTGTTTATTGTCTGTTTTTGAATGCTGAAAGATTGGCACAAATATTACTTGGTTGCATCAGTTTATGCAGAAGGGATTTGTGGTGGTTGCAAAATGAGTTGCAAGTGATATATTTGGAAACCTTAAAAATCGAAGATCAAAATTGTGGCTGTCAACAGCCCTCCATTGCCCTTGGTTTTGGTATCATAAATGGGAACACCATTAAGTATGTTCATTCTTCATATATAATGGCAATCCAAATTATGCTCTGTTTGCAAATTAACTTTGGATGCTTATATATGTTATAGTATGACCATCTTTTGTCTTTGGGAGATTCAGTTAGTTACTTATGGGTGCCTAAGTCAGGATTTAGATATTTTCAAGTGATTTGACATCCTTCATGACACATCCTTTTGCTTACTTGAGGAATGTAAAAGTTGATAAATTATACGAATTAAAATTATATTTTTGTCCTTGATATTTTGTAAGACATGAAAAATTGACTGGACATGATCATGTTAATCTGTTATGTTGATTCATTCATGAGCGGTTGCAATGGAAGTTATACAAGTCTGCCTTGTGAGATTACTAATAGAGTTAAGAAATTAATTATTGTAAAGCCTTTTCAAATATGTGCCTAATTACATGATGGGAG
Organism: Elaeis guineensis; assembly: GCF_000442705.2. Taxonomy (NCBI): domain Eukaryota; kingdom Viridiplantae; phylum Streptophyta; class Magnoliopsida; order Arecales; family Arecaceae; genus Elaeis; species Elaeis guineensis. Next base: position 6,215,457 of record NC_025996.2, on the reverse strand, counting down.
ATAAGGGTCTGTTAATATCTGCTTGTTTAGGCTATATAGGAACATTTCATTAAATCGAGACATTTGGGAAGCTGGAGATGAGTTAAAATGTCTTTGTGCATCTAATGCATAATTTTGTCTTATGGTAAAGAGGAAAGAATGTGAAATGGCTGCATGACATATTGCCAGTAAGTTCAGAGCCAACATTAGTCATGGTGTCTATTATAAGGCTTTTGACTTAACTATTTTCTACCAAAAAAAATGATGGGTGGTTTGTTTGGATTATATTATTATAAGACGGTAGTATTGTTTTGGATTTTGGATCAGAGATGTGTTTTGAAATTGTATGTTATGTAAAGATAGTATGAAAATTGATCTAGGTGAGATCATTCATCATCAATTTGATTAGTGGAATCCTTTAGTGTTTTAAAAGAATAAATCCATGAGCAAAGGTAGAAGGGATGTGTGTTCCATGCTTTGAAGACCTTTAACAACATTCTTTGAAACCTAATAGTCTCAAATTAGTCCTTAGCAACAAGATAAAAATAATAGCCCTTGATTTGCCGAAGCTTCAACTTAGATTTCTTTTTCTTAAATTTTAAAAATTGTTTGACTTTGAACACTTATTTAACCTCTATGATTGATTACCATTGACTGGTCAACTTAGTCTGTGTCTGCATATTTTGAAATATGAATATACAAATTTTCTAAAAATGTTTTTATTTTTTTAAGGTTGAAGTGTTTGAAACTTCGGAGACCTCAACAACTGGCATCTGTGCCAAGTGTGTAGATAATGCAATGATGAATATGAGAAAAATGCAACACGTTTTGCTAGAAAGGTCTGACATTTCCATCATTTGGTTGTCCAACTTTGAAACAGTTGTGCAGTCAAATGTAATAAGTTCAAATATGATCTCTTTTAATAGGATTCTGAAGAAATCATGTCAATTGCCAACATTATGGCTGACATAAGTAGGAGACTTCTGTTTCTACAATTTCTAGTTCTGTCCATTTGTCTCACTTCTTTAGTGTTCAGAATTTTGGGACTCCAGAAATCCTGAACACTGAAGTATCAAGTTTTGCCACCAGAGATAGACAATCATTTAAAAGCATTTTTTTAGTAAAGCCAATTTATCTTTGTTGCAGATGAGATATCATGATGTTTTGTTTTCAGATTCATTTTGTCATTGGTCATAATTTGGATGGAAGGATTCTAAGTTTTGCACATCTTTTAGTATAGATATGTTTGGATCCTTGCCTCTTGTTTTGGCCATGCAGGTGCTCTGGCTATTTAGCTTCACCTTGTTTTTAATCCATTGTTGCTTGTTTTCTTGAGACACATTGCTCTTTGAGTTTGCATTCCTGCTTACCTCTATAATGAATAAAAAATTTACCAGCGGTCATCTTACAATGTCAACCACAGAGAGATGCACAAGTGTGCAAGTGTATTTTTTTTCCCCTTCATCAGTGATGTTAACTTCTGTGTCCTTCTTTTTGGGAATCCAGCATCAATTATTTGTTATGAATATGTGTTTCATTTTTTTCTTTGCAGGTAAAAAAACAAACAAATGGAACAGAAATAGACAAAGTTGAAAGTGGTGAAGGGGCCGTTGGACAAGGGCAGAAGGAGGAAACTGGCTCTCTTATACTTCCAACTGAGTCAGCAACAGGTGCTAAGCGTCCAAGAAAACCAAAGCCCTCAAAACAGAAAAAAACAGTGCAGCAGCAGGTTCTTGGAGCAGCTGAAGGTGATCCCTCTGGAACCTATGGTCATTGCACTACATGCTTCCATATCCCATATCAGTTCCAGATATGATGTGCTGTTGTCTATAGCTTATTTGTTTGAAATGGCATTTAGCTTTAGTTATGCTTACCTATCAGGATTAAAGAGAAATAAAAAGGATGTTTTTGTGCTCTTACAAAATAAAACATGATAATGATTGGTGATGCTACATTTTTGCAGGTAACCTTTCTAATATTTTAAACACTAGCAGCTGCCGCTATGACAGTTCTTTAGGTAAAGTTTACATTGAGATAATTATGAGGATAATTGTATGAGATGCTTTTGTTATTACTTTCTTGTGAAGCACTCTTGGATGTTGAATAAGGGTTAATATGACTTGACAGGTTTGTTGACAAAGAAATTCATCAGTCTGCTTCAGCGAGCTGATGATGGGACTCTTGATTTGAACAGAGCAGCAGAAATTTTGGATGTATGACTCTTGTGATGCTTCATATATATTGTCTTACACTTGTTGAAGTTTCACAATTTTTAACTTTCTCGTGCCAAGAATGAGCTGTTCTTGAGTTTTCTAGAGATTCTTTTTGATTACTTTGCCAGGTCCAAAAGAGGAGGATTTATGACATAACAAATGTTCTTGAAGGAGTAGGGTTGATTGAAAAAACACTGAAGAATAGGATACGTTGGAAGTACTCACTAGAATCCTTTTCTCTTTTGCCCCCTTCATTAGTTAAAGTGATTTACTAACAAAAGCCATTTGCAAAAAAGGGGAATTGATATGTCAAGGCCCAAGGAGCTGGATGATCAAATTACTGCTTTCAAGGTACTCATTTAATGTCAAGGACGGATAATATGCCATTATCTTGGTGCATCTTAATGTTGGAAAGACTTCCTCGTAGCTGTATTTCTAATTCATTTTGTTCTATCAGATGTTAAAATATGTCTTTTAGCAGTTTCTTTAATGGACGTATGGTGAGTTGCACCTTTAGTTAATCTGTGCATGCCATTATAGTATATCTCTGAAATGGTCCTTTCTTTGACATATGTATTTGTTTTACTTTTTATTTTTGGATGTTATTAAGGATGATTGAGTTAATCCCTTGTGCTCAAATTGGGCTTTGCTAAATGCCACCCACCCCTCAGCCTTTTTATCTAGGGCCTTTTAGGTTTTTTCCTTCAAGTACCTCACCTTCTTCCTTTTAGAAAAATTACCTTGCCAAACTAGTGCGTCCTCTAGATTTTTCTCCAATAAACCCATGAGGCTTCTGAAGTTTGTTCTCATAAGAAAACCTGCTCAGGATTCAAGACAACTATGTTTGAAAGTATAGTGTTATAGGAGGTCATGCAATAGCAATACCATGGGAACCTTACATATTATGGGCTACCTTGACTTTTAAAATTCGGCCAATTTAGAAATGGGATACCTTTTTTGGAAAAAAAATTGCTCAATATATGCGTTGGACTCTCAAAGAAAAAGAAAAGCATTAAATGCCAAATGATTGGCATGAATTAAAGAGGCTTATGCTTGATGAGAGTAGTTAATTTATTTGGGAACATTATTAAGTTTAAATGTTTTATGTACAAAGGTAGTTAAGGTTGGAATTGTGTCTGGACTACCCCAAGGCCGATTGGACTGAGTTGTCTTAGGTTGTACTCTAGCTTGGTTCTAAGAGAGTCCAAATTGGGTTTAGGCTTGGGTTATAAAGCCCAAATGAAAATTAGGCTTGACCTAAGCCCTATCGAAGTCCAACTTAAAGCACGGCCAAACCTGGCCCCAAAACCTTAAGCCTTTTTAATATTTTATCAACCCACCTTCCATGCCACTATTGCACACTCGCCCCCCATCCCATTCTCTCTCTCTCTCTCTTCCCCCTCCCTCACCCCCTCCCTGCCGTTCTCCCTTGTCAAGTCCTCTACTCTTTTTCTCATCCCGCCTCTCTCAGTCACCCTCCCCCATAAAACCCGCTCGAAATCCCTCCTTGTCATTGTTTCCTCCTCTTAGTCGAAGCTGGAGCCACTTCCCCTCCTCTCTTTGCCCTCTAAAGATGTAGATAGTGAAGAAGGCTTGCTGCTCCTAAACCTATGTTGTTGATTTTGAACCCCCACAGCTAAGATTTGTTGTGTCGGTACCGGACCATGAATCGGTTGGCCGACCATATGGTTTAGTATGCCCACATATCGTTTCGTTCTAGGCTTAAATTGACATAATGGAGAG
>NC_025996.2:6194022-6206522 GCF_000442705.2 Elaeis guineensis | reverse complement strand
ATTTGAAGTAATTTAGGATGCAACAGAACTATGCATATGCATGAACTAGGAAAATGGAGAAGGTAAATATTTAATAGTAACTGCTGATCCATCATCTTCATCCAAAGCTTTTCAAATCAAATATGGGAGGGGCTACAAAGCAAGAGTCTAAGTTGAGAAGCCTTGATGGAAGGAATAAGAAGATCTTTTGACTGATCAATCTGATGTCTACCCTCGAGAAATTTTGGCAAGTATACTACCATTAAAATTTTAAATCTGTTTATCAAGTATAAAGATAGGCCTTATTGGTCACAGTCTAAACCATGCCATCACAGAGCAACCTCCAAAATTTCATCAGGCTTTGTGAGAGTTAAGGTGAAGATGGAAGGTGAAATTTTTGATGTAAAGAATGGTATTTATCTCTAAGGTATTAATAAGCCAAAAAGCCAAAGGCCCACAATCCAGTCTCATGAGACAAGTAAAACAATGAACATAGTACACATAAGCTGAGTAATAATTAAGTCTGCTGAAGCTTAAGATACTAAGACAAATAATACCATAATTAGACAAGTAATATGAAATGTACAAGGTTTGTCATCTGAAGTTTTCGGTGTCATCCATAAATCATTTTGTAATTGATTTAGTAAGACTTCATGAAATAACAATTTTTCCAAACAAATAGGTCATCATTCCAACTCTTCATTTTTCAACATTCTTATACATTTGTTGAATTATTGTTTCCATTTTGGATCCTTCTTTTTGTTTTGCAACCACCTTAAGAACACACATCAAAAGTATAATTTATGCTAGGATGAATACCATAAATGTGCTGAGGAGGTAATTATTGAAGATGTACGTATGTAAACAAATAAAGTTGTATAGAAAAAGAAAAACAAGCTAATGAGGTGTATGAAATGACAATGGCTGAATTAACCTTGTTATGGATAAAAAGATGGGGTTCAAACTCTAATTTTACTTGAAAATGACTGTGAGGCATGAATGTGATTGATCCTAAGATTGGGTCTTCAACACTAGGCTTTACATTAAAAAGAGGTTACAATAAGCTCAAATGACTAGGGGACTCTTATTATGTTTGTATTTGCATTTGCTGCTCACAGTCTGTATTGACCTTCCAAAAAATTAGTACAAGCAGATACAAATTGGCACAAATCAATGCGCATGACAGTGGTAAAACCATTATATTGCATCCATGTGTAGCTAGCATGGCACATTTCAGCACTTAACCCTTTCTTGGATTAGGTTGGCATATTGTATGTAGAGATGTCGAGTCTCTGGGAAAGGCACAAGGATTTAACTTGGTCTTACTCCAAGGATTAACATTATGCCAAGATGCTTTAAACTCATTATAAAAATTTATGCCAATATGTAGAAAGATGGGCCATGTTGTGAGCTGTAGATGATTTGACTGATAGGAAAAGAAAAGATTAAATGCTAATTTGGATTTTCTAGAAAATGCTTTGCTAGATAAGAGGCTTGAAAGTTAGCAAACAAGAATAGGATATATAAAATGTAATTCAGTAAAAATAGAGATGAAAATAAGGATGGAGTCAAGGCTGATGGACAGGAGATACCATAGAGTTATTGATCCATTTTAAATGTAATGTTAGAAAATAAGAACAAGGTCTGTAGTGTCAAATGGATCTGAATGTTGGGCAATAAGGAGGTCCAAAATAAAAACAAATTGGATGTAGCAGAAATGAAAATCACAAGATTATGTGTAGCTAAATTAGAAAGGATAGAATAATAAATGAGAATACTAGAGGCGCTTTAGTAATTGCACAAGTCAAGAACAGGTGATGGAGAATCAATTAGGATGGTATGGCCATGTAAAAAAAAAATATAAGGGGGCTTTGGCAAGAGGGTTACCTCAATCTTCATCCAAAGAAATATGAAGAGGGCAAGGCCTTCAATAACAAGGTTTGAAGTTGTGATAAAGGATATGGAAAAACTTGAACTAACATTAGACATCACCCTAAATAGGAGCACTTGGTAAATGAGGAGTCACAATGCTTTGATTCTAGATAGTTGGGACAAGGGTATCTCAATCAATTTGATGTAGGACAACACTAAGTTATCAGCTAAAATCATAACACACTAAATGTGTGTGTGTCAGCAAATCTTCTGTTGAAAATCTACTGCTATTGTAATTTGGCTTCTAGTCTAAGTAGTTCATAATTTATATGTTTTCTTTTGACTTCTAAGAATCTAGGAAGTAATTTTAAGGATTTGATGAAATGCTGATTCTTGTATCTTTTAAAAATTTTATGCCCAGTTTTAACTGATTCATGATGATATACGAATATGAAAGAGGAGGATAAAAGGGACATAAGTTTGAATGAAGCAGAATCAATTATTTAACTATACATGTTTCCTTGATGCACAATTCTTTCATTTAAGTAAAATAAATATAATGAACAAAGTATTCTTCTGAATCCATGACTGCTGAAACTATCTTCTCTTCTGAGATAGAGGATGATATTGTTTCATGCTGTATTGCTTGTGAACTTTTACTTGATGTCAGGCTGTCCAACCCATGATGGCATGTTTCAGCATGTGCATGCATAACCTATGAATGTTAGTGATATATCATAGGAAATAGGAATAGTTATGCATTATCTTTTGGTCCAAAGGGCTAATCTGATTCGATATAACTTTTGTGATGTCCTTAACAATAGATTTTTATAGTGCAACTTATGGCTGGAATCTGCTTGGCTTAATAACGTTGCTTGTTTTACACATATGAACTTTATTCCTTCTCCATATAGCTTCTTTGACATTTCTTTCTTCTTTTAATTTTGAAATTAGAAGTTATAGAATGGTGACATATTTTGCATCAAAAAGAAGAGGGGGATGTGCTTGTTAATTTGGCTTGGATCACAACTTCTCCTATGTGAAAGCCTATGCTTCATCTTTTCCTTGAGGACCTGGGTTTGATTCATAGGAGGGGTTGATTGAGATTCCTAGGCTTAAATTGGGCCAACCAACCTTGTCTTGTGCATAGTTTAAAAAAATTGACTACCGTACCCAAATTTGAATTTTCAAGCTATGCCAAGTTTTGCTTAAGTCCACATGTTTCTCTTAAAGAAGAAAGGCATGGGGTTGGGTGTTAAGAGCTTGAGTGGCATGGACTAGAGGGGCCATGATGAGTAATATGGTCAGGATATGCATTGGCTGCATGGAATACAATGAGTAGGTATGTATTAGGGGCTCTACAACAAGCAATAAGTTGGAAATAGGTTCAGTTGTTGGAGGTTATTGCAATCAATAAGCAGGCAACTGGCCAAGGTAGCGGATAGGAAAGTCAACCTAGGCTTTAGTTAGCTATAGTAATAATCTTCGAAGTACTTAGTCAAAGGAAAGAGAGGATGAAAACCACTTGTGAAGAGGAAGATAATAGGCGAGTCTTTTGAAACTTTTGCATGTGTTTCTTGCATAGAATGTCAAGAGTTATCCCTTGCCTTGAGTTATTCCCATGATGACCTAAAAGGCTTAATTGCAACAAAGTAACATTGCCAAAAATGTTGAATTTGATAGATCAATCCTTTCTATGTAAATTGAGCTTCATGCTGAGGTTGGTTTAAGCAGGGGATTCAAATAGGCTAAATCAGACATAGTTCAGGGTCAACCCGATGCAACCTGGTTGCAAAGCTACCTTGATCCAGCTAAAGTCATCTGTTTACATCCCTAGTTGTTGGTTTCACTTATCTGGCCCAACATTAGATTAATCATAGAAGTGTGGACCTAGAAAACCTAAATTTTCAATGTGTAAACCATACACAAATCAGATATGACCAAAGGTATCTATATGCTTTAGTTTTTCCGAAATCACAATGATGGCATTTTTGGACACTAGCCACTAGTGATGCAGCTAAAGGTCCCCATATCTGCCAGTTGTCCAAAACAGGGATTCGGATTCCTCTAATGAGGTCTCATCTAAGTAACCCATCTAATGGAAAACCGTCCAAGCTTAAAAAGATGAGATGGTTATATCGAAAGATGCGTTTAAACAAGATGGAATGCCAATTCCTTGAAATTCATGTTACAATCTACTGGTGGAATAGGAAATACCGTGGAAGACCACCAGATTGAGGAGCATTTCTTCAGATAAGAATATGAGATGGCATTTAACTCAGATGTTTAGTGAGCTTAAATTTTGAAATATTCCAGCTGCATTAAGAAAAACGGTTGAGCATAAATAAGTTTGATAAGAATCTTCACCAGCATCATCATATTTAATATTTTTAGATGGGACTACTTGTATGATATTCTATGTCAGCTTTTCAAAGAAGCTGCAATGACCCAAAACGGAAGTTGGATAAGGAAGTTATGAATAATTTATGGGTGCTAATAAACTTCCCAAAAAAAAAAAATCGTTCCATGGCCCATAATTTCAGGGATGATTCTTCTTCTATTTTATCCAAATTTCTATGTTTCTTTCTTTTAGAAGCTCATATTAGATGAGTTGGAAGTGTGGTAGGGGTTAGGGATCCATTTTTACTATTTATTTAATACATATTTTTTATTTTCTTTTAGGAAATTTGTATCCTATGCAAACTAGGAAAGCCTATTGGCTCTAGGGGATCTCTCCTATAAATATTGCCCATGTACTCTTAAAAATAATGGAGCATTTATAATTTTTTTTTTTTGAAGTTCCTCTTTGATTCCTTGCTTGGAGTGATTATTTGCTTGCCATGGTATGAGACTACAGCCCCGTGAGAGACAACTAGTGTAAGGTCGGAAGCTTCAAGCATTCCCGTAAGAGGTTGGGGTTGCAACAGTGAAGACTCTCAAGAAGTTAGTGTGAGGCCATCATTCATCCCATCTTCAGTTTGCTTTTGTGGATTCTATATCTTCATGCAGGTTTTCCTACATCAGTTTTGGTATTAGGGTCTAATTTAATACCCTGATTCCTCCATTGCTTCAATATATCCCTCCACAGCTTTCCTTTACCTTCCCATGTATATGAGTGGTGATCTTTTTTCGCTTCATCCGAGAAGAAATGAGGCAGGACAACTATTGCCCCTAAGGTTTCCAATCCTAATCCTTTGATATCCCCTTGGATGGCATCTGAATACCGTCACTTACGAGGCTTAATCTGAGTCAATTAGGATTAGGATCCTGATGGCATACCCATTACCATCCGATCCTGATTTCAACCTGCTCGAGTTTCGGGGCTACAGATTCACCTATACCTGCCTGATGTTCCTCCATCTAGAACCTTTATATGTAGCTGCACAATGGTTGTGTTCCGCCAACCATGACAACTCAGAACCCTAGCAGGTGCAATAATAGCCCTCCACCAGCTCTTGATGCCCATGTTGGTTAACTAGAGCATGGGTATGATGATGTAGGCCACCTTGTGCAACCTAATGGCGCAAGTAGATGCCATTAGGCATGCATTTCTAGGTCCAATACGGCAATATAATGAAATTGAATTCCTGGGCCTCTAGCTGCCCGACAAAGAGTTGATGACCTTGATGAAGACATTTACATGAGGTTTGACTTGAGGTAGCTCACTTTCAAGGCAAACTTGACCTGGATTCTTTCATGGATTGGCTTACATCCATTGAAGTCTATCTTGATTGGTACAAGCTGAATGGACCAGGAAGTGTTGAGTTTGTCAAAAACAAATTCAAAGGCCAAGCCAGAATTTGGTGGAAGACAGTTGAAGATCATGCTCATGCCTATGAAGAACCTATTAATACTTGGGAGATCTGCAGGAAGCTGAAAGCGAAGGATCTGCCCTGTAATTATCACAATCAAAAATATGAAAGGCTTCTACAACTTAAGCAGGGTACTGTGACTGTCGCTAACTGTGTTGAGCAATTTAATGAATTGACTGCAAGGTGTGGAATTGCTGGCCATGATGAACATTGTATAGCAAGATACCAGCATGTCATTTGGACCGACATAAACGGTGAGCTAGCAGGGGGAGGGGGGTCGACTAGCCAATCTAGCATTATTGCCCAACCACCTACTCATCCTACCTCTACAGTTCTTTTCAAGAAGGATGTGGGTCAAGTTCAATGTTTTAGATGTCACAAGCAATGCCACTTTGCAAACATATGCCCTACTTGTGATCTGAACTATTGCAGTATGGAAGTGTAGGTGAACCCATTGAAGAATTTGCTGAACCTATAGTCTCAACTGATCAACTAGCCTCTTATGAGGAAGTAGAGGCACCTGTTCATCTCATACTCGCTGCCCCAAAAGAAGTGGATGTAGAATGGCATTAAGACAGTATCTTACATCACAATATGGAATGCTATGATAGGAAAGTTTTCATGATCATTGATGTTAGTCGTATGAATGTAGCCACAAGGAGCTCGTACAGAAACAAATAGTGCCACATCCAAGGCCCTACAAGGTCTCCTAGGTAAATGATTCTGTAATCCTTGTGAACCAAAAGTGTCTTATCTCTTTTAAATGGGACAAAGATGACATAGATGAGGCTTGGGTCGATATTCTTCTCATGAATGTCAGCTAGATTCTATTTGGTCATCCTTGGGCCTATAGAGATCACCCATCGAGGAAAGGCCACTACATACACTTTCAAGATAAATGGGAAAGATCATAGCTTGCATCTTTGGAAGGATCTTCTTGTTCCTTCCAAGAAGCAAGCTGAACCTATCAGAAAGAAGCTTCCAGTTAAGAAGTAACCTTTAGTTCCTACCTTTTAGAAGCCTTCAGTCATTACAGTAAGATGATTTGAGAATGAAGGAAAGAATTTTTTTGGAGTTGTCTATGTATTAGTGAAAAGAGAAGACGAGGGTGACCTGAAGACAAATTCCTTGACCAAGGAAGACCTCTCTATTCCCAAAGAAGATGATCCTAATATGCAAAAGGAGACAGATGTGCGATATATTTGTTTATCAAATTTTTACACTAATAAATTTGAATGCTATTACATCTAATCCTATGTCAATTCATTAGGAGCTGAATCTTTCGAGCCGGGGGGGAATTGATGCAATTAAGGGTCTCTTTATGTGCTTGTTATCCGAAAAAAAGATTCAAATTCTTGTAAAGAGGTTTCATCAGAGTGCCCATGTGATGGACGATTGCCAAAGCTCGAAAAGATAGCATGGTTATACCGAAAGATGCGTTTAAAGAAGATAAAGTGTCATTTTCTCGAAATTCATGTTACAATCTATTGATGGAATGGGAAGCACTCTAAAAGACCACCTGATTGATAAGCATTCCTTCAAATAAGAATACACGATGGCACTCAGGTGTTTAGCGAGCTTAAATTTTGAAGTTCATATTCCAATTGCATTAAGGAAAGCAGTCCAACATACATCAGTCCGATAAGAATGTTCACCAACATCATATTTAATATTTTTAGATGGGACTGCTTCCATGATGTACTATGTTAGGTTTGCTTTACAAAGCCTTTGGAATCGCCTAAAACAGAGAATAGATGAGGAAGTTATGGATGATTTATCAAAGGCCGACAAACTTCTAGAAAATTTTGTAAATGTCGTGTGGCGCATAATTTAAAGGATGATATTTTTCTTTTATTTTTGTCCAAATTTCTATGTTTCTTTCATACAGAAAATTTGTTAGATGAGTTAGAAATCCTGTAGAAGTTGGGATTTTTTTTTAAACTTTTTGTTTAATATTTATCTTTTTATTTTTTTTTAATATTTCATCCTATGGAAACTAGGAAAGGCTATTGCATGTGGAGGATTTTTTCTATAAATGCCTCTCATGTACTCTTAGAAATTTTTGAAGCATTTGAAGTCCCTCTTCAATTCCTTCCTTAGGTTGATTCCTTGCTTGCCATGGTGTGAGACAGCGATCTCGTGAGAGGCGATTAGTATGAGGCCCTAAGCTTCCACTGCTCCCCAGAGAGGTTGGAGGTGCGAGGCCAAAGACTCTTAAGAAGTTGGTGTGAGGCCATCTACTATCGCTTCATTAGGTTTGCTTCAGCAGATTCATGTTCTTGTGCAGGCTTGCCTATTTTTGGATGACATGGCATTGCATGGCATGGCATTCCATGGCACTTCAAAAATTGTCTTTATATCAGCTAGAAGTTCTGTTATTTGGCACATTTGTTTTTGGAGTGTCCCATATCAAAAAGCACCTTGTTGCAATTGATTGCACTCTTGAATTATTTTGCTGCTAAACAATGATTATTAAGTGCCCAGACTTCTTACTGAAGTGCCACACAGTCTTTTCCTCGTAGGTGTTATTATCATGTTAGTTAAAATAAAAAGGTTTGTTTGACTACTCAATTTACTATAGTTATCATTATATGTTCTCGTATATTCATCTTTTATTGTTTATATACCACATGTCAGTATTTTTGGAGGTCAAAGTTTCAGACCTGCACCAACTTGACCATTAGTCCTCAGGCCCAAATGGGCTTGTCAGCAGCTATGACTTGCAGCAAATCTTGTTTTTGCCATGCATTTCGACAATCGATACAAACCTCCATTGATAAATAAATAAAAATATATGGTTAGTTGTGAACTCATAATGCGATCTTGAAAAATGCAGTTTTCAATTTTGGTTGTTAAGTAGGCTGTTAGCAGAAGGCTGATGAGATGTGGTGACAATTTTTAGTATACCTCTTTTTGAATTTTGCTAATAATAACTAATAATTTGCAATCATTGGTTTTCATCCGAACATTTTCTCAGGCTGAAGTTGAAACTCTGTATGCAGAAGATTGCAGGCTGGATGGAATGATTAGGTGGGTTCCCAGTGAAACAACAGAGGATGAAACTGTTCTCTTTCCATGTATTAACCAAAATCTGTTGCTCTGCAGGGAGATGCAAGATAACCTCAGAATTCTGACAGAAGATGAGAACAATCAAAAGTAAATTCAAATTGTTTATGTTTCTTGGCTTTGCAATTTACATGGTCTTTTTTTTATTTGTTAACTAAAGTCTAATGGTCATTAATCTGTTTAGATGGCTCTATCTCACCAATGATGATATCAATAGTCTTCCTTGCTTTGAGGTTTGGCTTTTTGGACCCCTGTAGCTTTAGTTAAATTTCTTGCCATGATCTTGCCCTGTAATGCAAATGTTTTTAACTGTTGTCCATCGTGACAGGATTCTACTCTAATTGCAATAAGAGCACCTCATGGAACTAGCATCGAAGTCCCAAATCCTGATGAGGTGAGCAAAAGACATTGGAAAGGTGAGATTTTATGGTTCGGTAGGTTTTCATGACATTATTTTCTGAACAGGGTCTTGATTTTCCACAAAGACGATACCAAATACTTTTCAGAAGCTCAATGGGTCCCATTGATATGTACTTGATCAGGTAATTTCTGAAGGCAGTACTAAAATTGCTGGTTCTGTTGGACCTTTTTTGTTTTTGAAAATGAATTGTGAAATAGGCTGTCGTCTTGTTAACAGCAATCATGGAGAGATTTATGAGGCTTCAAATCAGAACCAACAGCCAGCTGCAATGGATCTGTGTGCTGAGACTAGCAGCAAGAATGATACGTCTTTTCAGCCGGCAGACCAAAATACAGGTGGAACATCTGAGAGAGGACACGACCAAGTCACTCAGAATAACTCTTCAGGTTCAGTCACCTCACAAGATTGCACAGGTGCCATTTTGAAGATTGCCCCATCAGATAATGATGTAAGTACTCACAGGCTACAAACTAAGGCCAGAGATGCAAACAGGTTGCTGATTATGATATGCTTGTCATTGCAGATGGACGCTGATTACTGGTTTCTAACAGATCATGGAGCCAGCATCACAGATACATGGAGAACTGAAGGTATCCTAGAATTAAAGCCAAATTACCCCTCCTGATGTTCTTCCTGTAAATGCATGGGCTTTTAATAATAGATCACTAATATATGCACACAAGTACGTAGACTGACATCCACCATGCGGTAAGGCAATTTTGCCGAGTTGTGAGGTTGGAAAAGCTTAATCTTTCTACTTGATTGCTGAAGCAACTAACTGCATGTTTTTTTGTATCAAAAAAAGAAGAAAATAACTGCATCTTTTTCACCTTTGTCAAGGGAAATTGATACGTGATACCACTTCAACTCGATCCCTTTCTAGAATGAAGTAACAGAAACTGATTAATTATCCTTAACTGTAACCATATGCAGAATAACGATGAGGAAAGGAAATCCCTTAGATTGGCATTTCATGGTACATGAAGTTATGTTGCAGCCTTGCAGGTCCAACTGATTTTCTTGTGCACGCTGGAGGCTCGACTGATTTTCTTGTGCACGCTGGCCGCGGAGGGGGGTTGCGGGGCGGGTGGGGTGGGGGGGGCGGGGGGTGGGGTGGGTGGGTTTGTTGGGGAGGGGAGGGAAAGGGGGGTACGGTGCCCCTGTGATGTGTAGAGATCATAACAGGCTGCACAGTCAAATGGGAAAGAGACCAAGGGGGTTTTTGTCTTTTAACTCTCCCTTCTCTGAATTGTGAAATTGTAAATGCTTATGATGGTCCTTCCTATTAATTTCTACAATGATCAAATAAAAAGGCACATAAATATTTAAGCAGTTACATCATTGTGGCAGTAGGTTCTCAAATTAGTTTTACATTGGAATTTTCCATTAAGAGTAGCTCAGAGTTTAAATGACGGAAATGGATTGCCTTTCTGAACTCTGGATAATTGGATGTTTATGATGAGTCGCCAGCAAAATAGACATTCAATGACGGACATGGATAGCCTTTCGTAGGTCTAGATAATTGGATGCTGATGATGAGTTGCCAGCAAGATAGGCATAGTTTAACCTTTTCACATCGGCACCCTACTCGTGCTATTCTGATGTTCCTTTTGCTTAGGATTCTCCAGATTGAACTGGAACATTCTGAGTCCAATCACGGCCGTCCAGGTATGAAGCACCACCCCCTCGTTGCATGGGCCTCATAGGATTGTGCAGCTGCCCTGTGTACCATGAGATCTATGCAATCATGCGCTGTCATTGTATAATAGGACATCTGCAGATCAACCCTAAATTACAGAGGTTCCGAACTGTTACATTGCTTTCCGTCTTTCTGCGGTGGGTCTCTGTTGTCTTTGTTAGTGTTTTTCATCCTAAATCTTAAAAAAGTCATACACAGATCTGACGGGAAAGCCAGGCACCAATCTTGCGCGGATGGCTCTCTTGTCCCACTTGGACCACTCTCTTGAGACAACATAGGACCACTTGGCGAACTAGGATAGGTCTGCTCCGTTATGTCCTTCGGTATTATTTTTCTTGAGCCATAGCGAACCGCACACAGGAGTTGAATTTTATTATACTTGACCAGCAATCAAAACCAGGAGAGGAAACAAGCTGAAGATAAAGCGTTAGCTAATAGCACAACCTAAACAAGGGGTCATGGGAAAACAGTTGCTATAGGAATAAAGATTTTGATGTGGTGCCAATCACTAGTTCCCCATGGAAGCTGGAGATTGATACCAAACACGAGCCAGCTGCGTCAATCGAAACCCACCTGCACTATAGCCAATAACGGGCTTCTACGTTCGTCGGTGACCCGACCGGTGATCAGTAGCAGGTGATTTATAGCTTTTTCTATATATTTCCCCAGCTTATTTCATTGGTTCCACTGGGTCATTAAGTAAACCTTCAGAATCAGGTACCTTCATGTGTAGCAGCATTGTGAGTTGATTTCATACAGGAAGACCAAAGCTCGGGACATAAAAAGGATGCCAAAAGCCGGAAGAAATTGAGAAAAGGATGCAAGCTGCACCAAAACATATCGAGTTATAGCATCCTTGGGGTCAATGGCAAATAAATGACAAAGATGCCACCCGGATTGCCATTACTAAACATCTAAGCATCCAAAACCAACAACAATGAAAAAAAAGCAGGCAAAGTCACTCAACAGCCGCTGTGCAAGGAATCGTGATTATGCCCCAGCATCTAAAGGAATCTTATTTCATTTTTGGTATCCACTCATCATAAACAGAGTGAATCCTCTTCGACTTGGTGGACCCTCCATGAAATATCAGCTTCATCCCCCTCTCTACTCCCTGCCCGCCATATCCCAATACAGTTCATTCAAAACCAATGAGCTAATTGCATGGATATCATCAACACCACCACCAGACGTCATTCATCCTCTAAAATCATTAAGCAGATGCTTGTCTATATACCACGCATCTCCCACCTTGTTCTAGGTTATTTACATGTGTTGATGAATTCAAAAGAACCCACTCAAATCAATCACCCCAAATCTCCCCTATCTACCAACAAACAAGCAAAGCTGAAGGAAATACCTAGACAGCAGGGAAGAGATGCTGCTAACGAACTGAAGGACCAGCAGTAGCAGCTCTTTTTCTCAACCTGCCACGGGTTATGCGGATTGCCTCCTCCACAGGAGTCTCTTGTGGGGGAGGATTTGTGTCTTCCTGGGATGCAACGTCGGTGACTTCAATCTGCATTGCTTCTCCATCACCTGTTGGAGTAGTGGGAAGAGCAGTGGCTTCAGAAGTGGGTGAGCTGGCAACTGCTGATGAGGTTGGCGGCTGGGCAACTGGAGGGGCTGGTGGAGTGACACCTGCCTCTGT
>NC_025996.2:6186522-6189022 GCF_000442705.2 Elaeis guineensis | reverse complement strand
CTAGAATGGATAGAAGAAACATAGTGAATGACCACAGTGAAGATAATGTGCATTCTTATATGAAAAGAAGCAAGCAAATGCTAGAGGCAGAGCTAAGAGCTATATTTTCAAACTGTCAAGCATAGTAGGCGATAAAAATTTTATCAAATTATATAATTCGAAGAAAAGAAGACAAAGAGCGACAGAAATAAAATCTGTTTCTCTGCTCCATAAGTACCTGAACAGGGCGTGATCTTGATGATTGCGAGGGTGACTGTGAAGCAACGTACTGCAAGATTTCAAAAAACCTTGTCTGGCCATAGCTTGCAGCCTTTTGCCAATAAAGGACAACAATATCCCCAGCTCTTGTTCTCAGCTCAAGCAAGTTACGATCTATTTCATTCTCATGCTTCGCAACATATGGCCGAAAGAAAGTTTCATAGACATATGTAGTTCCCTATCATAAATTCATTCATAAAAATAAATAAATAAATACACACACACACACACATATAATTAGTGATGAAATGATATGTTATAACTTGATAGAACATAGATCTCACCTTCGTTTTTGGGTACCAAAGATATACAAAGAATGCCAGCTTTGCCTCACTGTACATTGGTAACCTTCGAGAAAGAAGAAAAGACCCCAATTTGTAGCAGGAAAAAGGAGAATAAATGTAAAGAAAGCATGCTGTAGATCCCAACTTTCCAAATCACCAATCTACCTTACATGAAATAAAAGATTCTCCAACCCTCTCAAAGATGGTCAGTGCAGCAACTAAAATCCTAAAAAATGGAATAAGAATCAAAAGCTTTTCTTTTAGCCACAAGTAACTAGAAGCAAGATAGAATTGAAAGATAAAATCTTTCATCCGACAAGTAACAAGAACGTACCAGTACTGACACCAGAATCTCAGCTGCTCAATCTCCGGCTTGTTCAACTCCACAGTTTTGAAGCATTCATAGGCCGGATAAGCATAGCCAAGAACCAACCTAAAGACACAAATACCCTGAGTTCTCATCTAAATTCACTTTCTTGAAAAGGTTTTTTGAGAACAAGAAACATAGAAGATAAAACGAAGATCTACTGTCCGGATGCAATGGAACAGCGAAAAAACTAATAAAACTAATTCAAGACAGGATTACTTACGCCAAGGCTCTTGTAACAAAATTTGCCATCATTTTGATCCGACAAACATGTACAAAGTTACGACCACTCTCTCAGCCCCCTGTAGCAACCCCAAAGACTAGAAATTAAGGAAAAAGAAAACCGACATGATAATTATATGAACAGATACAGATCACAGATCCTTTGAAGTATATGCATAGCTGAGAACTGAACAAAAAGTCTATAGGAAACCAAGAAAATGGAGGCGAACAAAACTAGGCCAACAAAAACCCCAGCAAACGAAGAAGATCGTACAGAAAAAAAAAAAAAAAAACCTGGGTTTAAAGATCCGACTGAAATCAACACCAGATATTTCCGCATTACATAATCCGAGCCAAAACCCACCCATTTCCATCGGCAAAAATAGAAAAAAAAACACACAAAAGGAAAAACCCTTAACATCGATCAAGAAAATAAGAAATCAAAAACCATCATAACAACCACAAAAGAACCCTTATTTGGTGCGAAAATCCGAGAAGAAACGCAAGATTACGCTGATTTGAGTCCAAGAAGACGAGAGGAATGGGGGTACAGATCCATACCCTTCCGAGATCACCCGCTCGAGGGGAAGAGGAAGACAAAATCCTTCTAATGAAGCGATGACGACAAAAGAAGCCAAGTCTTCAAGGGCACGACATAGAGCCAGCGAGAGCTTTTTTTACCGTCCAGCTTCTCTTCCTTAAAAGCCAGAGAACGGCGAGCAAGCGAGAGAGACAGAGAGCTCGTCGCCTCGCCCCCACCCGGCCGTCTTAGCGTGACCGAGCCGAGGCTGGCTGGCCGGTCCTTCGTTCCTTTTATTAGGGCGTATCGTGTCCCTGTGGCTGGTGCGCCAGCGGTTCATTTTAACGTCCTACGTGGAGGACAGCCGACGCGTGCGGTCGAGCGAGTGGATAAACAACGGACGGAGGTGCAGGATGTCTTTTGGAGATCGATTAGTAGCCGTCTGATTGTTGGAAGCGGATTGACGGCGTTTTATCGTGACGTTTTCTATCACGTCGCTGTTGCTGCGCAATGACGCTCCCGGAACCGTTATATGTATCGTTATGACGTGTGCTATTTCGTTGGCTAATCGCGTATCAAATAAAATATGGAAAAAACTTCACCCACCATTTATTTTCCCACTCCACTCTCCGCGAGTGGTGATTGGGAGGTTATCATACACAGAACCGGCCACGTGCCATTCACACCATTCCCGTGTGCCGCATCAATTCGTAATTATTATGAAGGAGAGATTTTGAAGCAGGTATAAGAGTTTGAAAAAGAGTTGTTGTTATCCTTAATAAAATATCATATAATCACATGCATGAGCGGAATCATCATGAGCGAAATTATCTAAAAATATATTTGACT